>NC_041338.1:11858804-12158804 GCF_004354835.1 Perca flavescens | reverse complement strand
ATTGCTCTTTTCTGGAAAAATATACAGTTGCACTCTGTAAAGTTGTGGTTAAAGGAGATTGCAACACACCTTGCACTTGAAAGACTTACATATATTGTTAGAGGGAAAAGACAACAGTTTGTTAAAGTGTGGAAACCTTTTTTGGAATTTTTGGAGGATGAGAATGTCGCACTAACTTAAAGATCACCATTACTGCTGCTTTTTTAATTGTTTATTATTTTTTATTATTTTTTTATTACCTATTGTTTTATTTGTACAATGATTTAATTTGTTTTGCATATTTTGATTGTTTTGTTGTATTGCACACTTAATACATTATTTGTATTGCTGTGGTCATTGTTATCTGTATGTTTTCTATATATGAAAAACTTAATAAAGTATTGTTTAAAAAAATAAATAAAAAAAAGGCCTGGAAAAATGGTAGGAGAGTTAAATACAGTGGATCTATGACGACCTTCTGGCAAAAATGACACAGAAAATAACGATACCTCTTCATGGTAATTTGACTGGCAGAGTTATGGAACGTAGTGGTAGGTTAAGGCCTCCTGTGATACGGACTAAGCGGTATGCTCTCTCTTTTATACCTCAGACTATCAGACAGCACAACAAGTGCTTTAAACGTACATTTTTATAAATTCTGTATTGTATTTATGTATTGTATTTTATATTGTATTTATGTTTTTATATATATATATATATATATATATATATATATATATATATATATTATATTTTTTTTTGATGGGCACTAAGGCGGGTATGAGCACTGTAATTTCCATTTTTATGGATGAAATAAATTTGACTTTGACTTTTACACTTGTTACACAGTTGCACAAATGGCAACATATTTCTATATGTACTGTATATTAATAACAAAAAATGAAATGAAAGATGTAGAGATTACAGCTTCTAGGGATTTGTATGGATGTAGAACATCCATACAAATCCCTAGAAGCTGTGTCTAACAGTTATGATATGTGTTTTGTCACACAATACCTTTCCACATCAGTCCTTTGTCTTCCTCCTGTCTCTTACTGCTCATCACTGATATGTTTGTGACTTATAGACCACAGTTAATCTTCAGCTGACGAAGGCCACACAGTGACTAATTCCACAAATACACTTTAATGGGCTTAATCAGACCCAATTAGGTGTAGCTCATTAATTTAAACTCCAATCAGGGTGTGTTTGTTGATGTAGCTGCCGGGCCCTCATGTGCTGGCACAGGTGTAAGATGTTCCTCCCAGCTTTGTCAGAGCACACACCATCTTGAACAAAACTAAACCCAGACATTTGAGTTCTCAATCAGGCTTTACTCACCTGCATTAGAGATGTGAAGGTTATATGGTAGAATAATGCTGTGTGTGTCTGAGGTACCCTTTACTAGTGACTGGATATACTGATTCTCTGTACTGGAACCCAATACTGATTTCAGTATAGAGAGCAGTAAGAACTACGCAGTCTTGTATAAAGTATACTTGAAAGCTATACTTGAGTAAAAGAACAAGTTTCTTACCAGAAAATGACTTTGGTAGAAGTTAAAGTCACCTTTTAGAATATTACTTGAGTAAAAGTCTTAAAGTATCTGATATTTACTGTGCTTAAGTATCAAAAAGTAATTTTACGATATTAAATGTATACTTAACTATTATAAGTGAAAGTAGAAAAAGTACAAAAAAACTTTGATTATGAACTTTATTGTGGCTTCCTTTATAGTGAAGCATAATACTTCCCACACCTTCTTAAACATCAAGTCTGACATCAAAAAAGAAGAATTTAATTTTTTTGTGAGAAAGAATCTTTCACTCCAATGTACGAAAACATTTTTTGCAAGTAACGAGTAACTAAGATGCTTAAGTGGAAATGTAGTGGAGTAAAAGTAACATTTTTATTTAGCATATGTAAAAGTAAAAGTTTCCAGAAATATAAATAATATAAGTAAAGTACAGGTACAAAGTATTTGTAACCTAGTGCCTACATTACCAACAATGCAACGTGCCTGCCAACAGCTCTGTAAGAGATTTGAGGGTGGTATGCTAGTACCTGCTTATTTAGCTAGCTACAGAGGTCTGGTAACCCCCCCCCCCCCCACCCATCTCAGATTTCTTTCATTTTTAAACTTGTAGTCTTCAGCCCTAACCGACGGTGACTCACGTCACATCACATGCAATTCATCAGACTTTGCGCAGCTCCCTCTAGAGCCACATGACAGTGTGTGACTGGCAAAGGATAAAAGACACAGTGTAATCTTGTTATTAATTATTCACTAATCCTTGCGCTACTGTTACACCTTAGCTGTCTGAACCAATGCCCTTCAAACAGCGCGTCTGTATTTGCAGCTCAATATCACGCACCTCACACTGCAGAGATGAACAAGAACAGAGCTGTCAGCCCAAACTTGTCGCTGCAGGGTGGCGTGCAAATGAACGGATCAATAGTCAATCAGCTCCTTCAGGCTGACCAGTATGGGATGGACACAGAATCACAGCTGGGCTCAGGACACAATTAGGTCTCCAACACAGTGTGTGGTAATGAGCATCCCAGCAGTGCCAGTGTCTGAGAAATGAACTCTGAAACAAATAATACCAGATACATGACTTTCTCAACTAGCTGTGCAGATCCCACATAGAGAAATCTAAAATGTCAATTCATAAAAATAAAAAATAAAAAAATTTCTGCAAATGCTCGACTTCCTCCTGTGTCCATATGTCAAAGCGCTCCCCGCTCTGGGAGTGTCCTGGGGACCAAAGGCCCAAGGCTTTCCCTCAGTAGTTAAACCTTCACACTACCTGTTGATTGCAGGGTGGAAAAGGGCTTTGGTTTTATGACTCAAAATCTCAACAGGGACCTTACCATGGCAGCTCATATAATATCCTAAATAGCTTTGCTCATATTAGATTTCATGCTGCATTTAGCTGGTTTTAACATCCAGCGGTTAGTGAACAACGAGGCTTTATATGCTTGCAGTTGACACTCCCCCTGTGGGAAGCTACTTTAAACGCTATTACAGTAATACACATCATTCATATTTGTCACAAATGAACCCTGAGGTACGTGAAAATTGTGGCCCTTTATATGCCTTTGGGCTTCAAAACATGTGTAATTGACATCCACCAAACCTATGTTTTTAAGACAGGCAGTAAAGGCTGACATACAGCACAGGCAGATCAACAGTAAATCAGTACGTAGGAAAAGGACAAAGAGTTTTCCCAATACCTCCTGAAAACATTCTTCTACAACTATGACACCAGTCACAATGATTTACTACTTTCTTGATTTTGCAGCAGTAATGAGCAGCACCAAACACCAGCTGAGAGGTCAAGGACTTGAATCGCAATGAGGCAAACTGCTGATAAATTCTTCACCAGCTGCATTATTAAGCAAAAAAGTTTTGCTGCACCTGTTCCTGGTTGTCCTCTGCCATTGACCCGTTCCCGTTTTCATCATCGCACCGGCCGCCTGCTCTGATCCTGCATCAGGATACCAACTTAGCTGGACAGACTGAATTTTATAGTCAATGTGATACTGGTGGCAGTCCAAGAACGGAAGCAGTTCATTTTCAGTGGGCATGTTGATTTACGTATAATGGGTAATTAAGTAATTTCCCCTTCATGTAGCAAAATAAAGAGTGTGAAGGTAAGGGTGATGGATGGGTGTGTAGCAACATACATTATCATGTAGGAGACTGGAGTTTGCGTCCCATCACAGTCCCATGCAATTCACTTTTTCCTTTTTTACTAACTGAAAACCTGAACTGTACTTACTTAAAAGTAACGTGCAAAATCGATTCCAGGCTGAATGAAATGCGTATTCGGAGGTTTGATTAGGGATAACAGCCACATAAGCCACTGTTAAACACCTGCAAGTGTGAGACGCTGTGAGAGCTGAGTTTATTTAACAGTAATCCCCTGCAGCCTATAGAGTGGTAAGATGCCACTCTGCACCCTGCAGTAACAAGCGTTGAGACCTCTGCGAAAGCTTGTTTTGCAATTTTCTGACCTTCTGACAGGGTCATAGAACAGCCATAGCTTTTTGTTCTGCTTATTACTGTGGTCATTTCACAGCAGCGTCTGTTTCATGGGTTATTGGCACACCGGAACACAGCAGAGTGAAATTGACCGGCTGTGAGTGAGATTAGACAGGGGGGAAAGGCAGCTCAATATGTCTATTTCTCAACAATAGCGCTGTGAATAAAGTGCAAGAATGTACCGTTGGTGTTAGCGACATAGACATTGAGCCAGTTTCCAGCCCTCCTGCTGTGATCATCAAAAGCAATTTGCTGGCAATGTATGACAAATGGCAGTTTGTAAAGCTGCATGCAATCCCACAAGCTTCAAATACATTCACAATGTTTTAGCTTTTTGAAACGTATGGCATAAAACAGATGGCGTAATGATATTGTAATGCTTAAAGGGGCTGTACTCAACCTTCATAACTTAGTATAGCAGTAAACAAACATTTGCTATGTAACGATATAGGGGAGTAATGGTGTACTGAGCAGAGAATGAAGTCACACTCCCTCTTTGCGTGTTGTAATTCGAACGTCTCTGTTCATTGTCTCGATCGCCGGTCCAGCCGCACATGCATGTTAGTGCATGTGGCCGTGAAAAAATATAGGTATTTTCGGTACAGTATTGGGAAACGGTTAGTGAGAGCCGTGTGGAGGCATTCTCAGCCGGCAGTTTTTTCCAGTATTGAAAGTACAGCCACTTTAGGATGTTAATGATATACTATTTATGGCCATTTTTTCATCACCAGCCATTTACAAATTTGATCATTCACATTTTTAAATAGTTAGTGGCGGAGTCGGCCATTCCCCTGCGGATTGAAAAAGCCTATTTACGCACGTGGGATTTACAGGAAACGATTCAGTGTTACGGTTTTTAATTATATACCGGCCTCAGTGTTTACGGTGCACTCTGTATCCTAATGCTGTATTCGAGCTGTGTTAGTTACCTCGCAGAAGCCCCTGTACATCGTGGAGCTAACTGTGCCTCGGGAGGCTGCAGTTAGTGAAGCTTTCGAATGCAAAAGGCTGAAGTAATCGGCATAGCCGTCGAGGCAGTACAACGGGGCTGGAGAAACCGGGCGCTCTCAGTAGAGGTTGGTTGCAGCCACATCAACGGCTAGGCTGCTGAAAGGGATGGGAGTCTGAGGAAAGGCCTTCCGACAAGCCGTCGGTTAGCTTCCAGAGGCTGCCGCGCCAAGCAGCAACTGGCTTTGGCTGAAAAGAAAGGCCCCAACTTGACTAGCAAGAGGGGGAACGCATGCACCTGGGATGCCAGGTGACGCTGCCAAACCCTCCTAACCCTCCTTTGCCTATCAACAAAACACCGAAAAAAGGAGGGTGCCCACCTAATGAGCCTGTTGAAGTGATTACCCTTACCCCCCCACTCAAGACATCAAGAATGTGTCGATTATTCAAAGGGAATGTAACAGGAAATCCTATGAGCTCATATGTGAATGCATTTCTACTGATGGCCATACACAGGGTAACTTTTATTGTAAAGCTGTCACAGGAACCATATTGTATTGGTCACCGCAGATAGCGCAGACTACAATTGTTCATCATTCATTGTTTAATTGTCTATTGACTGACATCTTCATTAAAACAACCAGAGTTTGTTTGCCTGCGCTGTAAAAAGACATAGTGTGTTCTGTCGTATTAAACTTAGGGTTTACAACTTTAATATTAGATTAAATTTGAACCGGTCAGTGTTGAGCAGTTGCTCTACTACTTTATGATGCTCGCGCCACAAGCTAATGCCATCAAAGACGCAGCAATGAACGCAGGACAGAGCCACATTTTATGAGTTACAGCATGTCTGCAACATGGTACTACAGAGATATAAACACAGGTTGATTTTACAGCAAATAAACAGATCACGGCCCACCAACAGCCGGCCCACAAATAAACAAACATCCACTCTGTACCATCTTTGTGCAATTAAAGCAGAGTTTGTGCTCTCAGTGTGTGAGGCCATGTGAAGATGCACATGAGAAGCGGCTGATGTAATTACACTGCGTCATCCACATCAATCAACAGCAGATGACTTGGCAAGGTGACTGTGTGTGGACGTGGCCTCTCTGAAGATGTTAACTAAGCTGATCAACTTAATTACCCAAATGATAGAGATTAAGTTCTGAACTTCTGCACTTTATCGACTTCCAAAAGAGACAAAGTGTAAGGACAGGCAAGGTTTAGTCAGCTGAATCTCATGGCTCCCATATATTGAAACTCCCTGGTTCTAAGCCCAGCAGATTTTCCTCTTTAAGCCTCCTCTACTGTAAAAAAATATGTCCATGTATTTCGGGAAGAACACACCAGGAATACCATGTAAAATCTGATCTCTGTCACAGTACAGTGAAAGCCAGCGGTCTTCATAAAATAAGGTGGGTGGGTGTCAGGGGAGACATTTTATGGCGTGAAAGCTTCTACATTACAGTTACTATGGGAACTAGGACTCTGTGGTTATTCCAGTGAAGCAGTGATTACTTGTTAAGAAAGAGAAACTAGGGGGAAAAGAAAGAATGGTGAACACACACACACACACACACACACACACACAGAAGCGAGTGGTACGGTGCATTTGTGTTCATGTGTTAGAACAATTACGGCACGAGGTCAGGTTGAATGGTGAACCTGCCTTTCCCACTGTGGGGCTGATTAGGAGCCATGCAAGATTGTTGTAGTTTACACTCTCCACTGTTCATTTGCTGCGTTCTCATGACTCACCTGATCCTCACAGGTCTGTCTTCTTTCTTAGATGCCTGCAAACGGGCTAATCTAACCACAGGAAGAAGTGTGTATGCACATCATCTGAATTCAAGGCAACATCTGACTATTGCCGTTATAAGGGGAAAATTCCCTCATAGAATGGTTGTAAAAAGAACATGCCCTGGAATGATGCAGAGCCAGCAAATTAAACAAAAATGCCAAACCAAAACAGCTTTTTTTTTTAAAAGACTGAACAGACACTAAAACTGAGATCATCATAATTATTATACCATATTCAAAATTAGCTCAAAGGCAGAATTTTTACTCTCCAGATAATATATATATATAATTTCCGGACATTATCACCGAACCACCCTCTCTTTTTGCTGCAAATTGAGGGATAATGCAAGTACTACAGTATAAACATCTACAGAGCATTAACAATGGTCCCTTGCAGCTGACATCATCAAAAGTGCTGCCCGGGTGTCTCTCTGTCTGTCTGTCTGTCTTTTTGTGAGGCCCCTGTGACGAGTGTCTGAGTGTGCATGATAAGGAGCATCTGAAAACCAGCCATCTGGAACACAGGGGTGTACCTTGGCAATCATGATCCACTAATCACCCTCTGTAAACATACAGTAGTGTATATGTAAGCCGTAATGAGTCTTTTGCTACAGCCTGAGGATGTACATTGTTCTTGTCTTTTGGTACAGATGGTATAGCTAGATAATAATTTGCCAGAGCTCGCCCCCGGAGGGCCCTTGGCTGTTTAGATGATGGTCTCACAAAGCCAAGCCACAGCCATGAAGCTTCTCAGTGGAAAAAAAGTGTGTTGTCTTGAGACTTTTAGGGAAGAATTACATAATATGTTACTTGTCCAGATCAGTAGTTAGAAACTTGATGATAAAAGGCCTAGGTTTGCAGGCCATTTGCAACAAATCATTTGAATGTAAACTTCTGTGATAGGACAAGGTTACCCATGTCTTCCTCTTTTCACACTGCAGAACCCCCAGTGAGTTAAGACTTTTCAGTGAATCATTTTAGAACACAACCAGATGCCTAATAGCATTATAATGATATAGATACATTACATAGTGCCTGGCAATACATTACAATATGACCTATATGGATTAGGAATATCTCATTAGGAAATCGATTTCTTATTCACAAACTGCTACTGCAGTGTGATCACAGTGACATTGCAGCCTTGTCCTAGTGCATGGATGAACAGGCAACATCTTTTTTTTTTTTTTTTAGGGCAGGCCATCTTGTCAGTAATTATTCCTCCTGGCTTGTTCATCCTGATGCCAAAGTCAGCACTGAAGCAACTGACATGCCATCGCCCTTTGCAATCTCCATCAGAGTACACTGAAGTAAATTATGGGCTGTTCCTATTTTAGGGTGGTTGCTGAAAGGGATAAATGGTTTTGAAATGGTATTTAAGGTCTGAACAACTTGTAATTGCCGTTATGCTTTTGGGTTTCTGTCTTTTCCGTGCCAGCGTTTCAGTAACTGAGGGAAATAGAAAACTACAACTTTCCACGGCGGTTCATGCAAAACAGAGCTGCCAGCTTTCTTCCAAACTGATATGGGACACAGGGTGGAGGTGCTGTTGTTAGTTTCACTACATAGCATGTGTTAACATAAATAAAAGCTTTTACATAACAGCCTCAATCCCATTTAATATGTCTGATAAATGGAGCAGAATGTCAACACAAATGTCCTGTACATAATATGCACCATGAATAATTTGTAAGGCCAGAAATATGCGTGTTTTTGCGAAATATTATTATTATTAGATTCTGTGTGTGTGTGTGTGTGTGTGTGTGTGTGTGTGTGTGTGTGTGTGTGTGTGTGTGTGTGTGTGTGTGTGTGTGTGTGTGTGCATGTGTGGGTGACAGCCACAACTGTTCGTTCAAAATAACAATAGCATACGTAACAGACGGATGGTTTATCCAATCACCTGCCAGGTATTTTTTTTTTAGTTAGTGCCTGCGCTTTTTCAGTTTCCAATGACGGCTTCTCAGACGGTTATGTGTTAACAAACCATCTGGCGTGTCAGGTTACAGGCTTTCTTAATCTAAATTCTGATTACAGAACACTTTTTCAAGAAGTTGGCAAAAGCACAAATTCACAAACTGAAATACACCATCAGGAGGTGGACTCCAGGTGGGCTTCAACAATGGCCAATCCAATCATCTTTTCTCACCACCTCTAAAAAGAGTCCACTTCCACATCGTAACAAACCGACAGTTTTGTAATGGGTTGGCAGCAGAGTCCAGAGGCCACTTTCTCCTGTACAAGAGCCAAGGCAGCATATACAGAACCCCAAATGCAAATTCATTCATCAGAAATTCGGGCAAGTGTGGACGATGTTTCTTTTGAAGTTGAATTACTATTTCAGGGTGCTGCTGAAATCCCTGTCAGCATGTTTTCAATGCAAATACGTACAGATATTTATTGTGCAGTTACACCATAACTACAATTACTTGTAGCACAATAATTCCTTTTGTCTGTTTGAGGCATTTACATAACTGTATTCACTAACAGCTCCCCATAATACAGCAATCCTGTTTACATTTAAACTATCCAGAGAAATATATTTGCTGCTGTCATGGAATTCTGCCACATATACCTGCTTGTTATTTCAATTTTTTTCAGAAGTTAACTTGAAAGTGCATAGAGTGTAAAAAGGATCCGGTATTGCAAAAGTGTCTTCTATGTAAATTCACATTTTGTTTAAAGCCCCGGCTGTTAGATTCTATATATTGACACGTGTCTTGAACCTCACCACTAGTAATGATTACTTGCATGATCACATGCACTAATCATCTCCCACACTCCTTTGCTCGCTGTCATCAGTAATGTCAACACTGAATGATCAGCTGATTACACAAATCATTAACAATTATTTACATTTGCCATACTCATGTCAGCACATCTTCATGTTCTGCTCCTGCTGAAGTAAACTGTATATTGATTTTGGAGCAGAACTGAACACCAGTGTAAGACATTGTAACCCAATGTAACTGTCAAATCTGTTGGCCATGTGTATATGCTACACGATAGTTTCAAATGAATACTAGATAGATAGATAGATACTTTATTGATCCCCAAGGGGAAATTCAAGGTCCCAGTAGCTTAAAGACATCACACACAACATACACATACATCATAACAGGATGATAAAATAACAAATAACAAAAAACAATAAATCCACATGAATAATATGGACAATAAAAGAAAAGATACTAAATAAACTAAATAAAAAATCCACATGTGTATGTACTAAGGGATGTATAAGCATGAGACGCTTGCAGTGACAGGGCAATTATATTGTGCATAAGGTGCTCTGTGGAAAGGTGCTCTATGAGAGTGTGTCTCATGGTGGTAGTGCAAATAAGTCAAAGAGTGCAAGGATAAAGGGAGGGGTTGTGCATATGGGCTAATATAGCCAGTAAACAGTGTAAACAGTGTAAGCAGTAAACAGTGGGCCAATGGACAGTCAGTACATAACTGTTGTTATAGGAGGTAGTGGAAGTGGTGGAGAGGGAGGAGAGGCAGACAGACTATATGCAGAGAAGTCTATCTCTCCTCTTCCCTTTTGTGAAGCATTGTAGAGTTGTATGGCCCTGGGGACAAATGACTTCCTCACTCTGTCAGTTGTGCATGGCAGTGTGCGTAGTCTTGAGCTGATCATGCTCTTCTGCAAGAAGTAGACAAGTGCACATTGCTGTGAAACAAGCAATAGATAGGGAAGTTGTCATGCAGTGTGTAAAAAAAATGCAACCATTCTGGAAATGTAGCTGTATTCTGGTATCTATTAACCTTTCCCCGCTAATTAGTGCTGAAACAAAAGTGAGCAATAGCATTTGTATAAGCAGGACACTGCGGCTAATTTACGCTGAACAACTGCATGAGCGCAGTTTTTACCTCAGGACACAACAGATGTCAGCTGGATTTAAACCAAGACACTTCTGGCACACAAACCAGGGCCTGTGAGCGGACCTGCATTCATGCCGTTTGGATTCTGATTCACACAGAGTATTTACTTTATTAAAATATCTCATCACAGTATGCCTCTAAACTAGCTGGCATAATAAGATGTAGAATTCTGACACATTGTTTGCTAGAAAGTGCAATGGACTGTCACAACAATCGAGCAATGTGCCAAATTCACATTCAAATACGTTTTATGACGAGCAATCAGTGTCTAATCCAGGTCTGAAAAAAATCTCAGTTCAGCCGCTTTTATTGGTATTTACCGAGTTAATTATACAGAGTTTACTCAAATCAATATAAGAGTAACGAGTATAATACTCTAACAATCTCCTTGTGTGTAAACAGGAGTGATTAGTGAAGAGGAGCAACGTGACCGGCATGTGAATTGCTATTCTTCAGTGACTAACTAAGGTCTGTTTATATGTCCTCTCAAGTGACAACGCCATCAGTCACTGGTATGAGTAAATGGATCTCATTCATCAAATATTAATGTTTGCATGGAGAAAATATCAGAAATACATAAGAAACTCTAAGCGTAATATTGGTATGTTAGCATGTACTAGTTTGCCTGCAGCCACACGTTGTAGATACTGTAGGGACATTGATATCGTAAACATTGTGCACATACCACATAACCTTTGTTCTCCAATTTGATCCTTTGCTCTTGCTGTTGTTCAAGGTATGTGAATGAATGAATGAATGAATGAATGAATGAATGCCTTTATTGTCATTGCATTTACGTACAATGAGATTGTAGAGCCACTCTAGTAAGGTGCATCATTATAAAACATATAGTATTTATGTAAAACTCATCAAGGTTCATCATTATAAAACATACAATATACAGTACAGGCCAAAAGTTTGGACACACCTTCTCAGTCAATGTGTTTCTTTATTTTCATGACTATTTACATTGTAGATTTTCACTGAAGTCACTAAAACTATGAATGAACACATATGGAATTATGTACTTAACAAAAAAGTGTGAAATAACTGAAAACATGTCTTATATTTTAGATTCTTCAAAGTAGCCACCCTTTGCTTTTTTTGATAACTCTGCAAACCCTTGGTGTTCTCTCAATGAGCTTCATGAGGTAGTCACCTGAAATGGTTTTCACTTCACAGGTGTGCTTGGTCAGGGTTAATTAGTGGACGTTTTTCCCTTATTAATAAAAAAAAGCAAAGGGTGACTATGTTAAGTACATAATTCGATATGTGTTCATTCATAGTTTTGATGCCTTCAGTGAGAATCTACAATGTAAATAGTCATGAAAATAAAAAGGAAACGCATTTGAATGAGAAGGTGTGTCCAAACTTTTGGCCTGTACTGTATATGTAAACATCATCAAGGTGTATCATTATAAAACATACAAGATATATGTGAAACTAATCTCACAACACATTCATTACACACACACACACACACACACACACACACACACACACACACACACACACACACACCGTTCGTACCATCACGTCTTTCCTACCAGCACATTCTAACCATAACACAAAAGCATAAGAACACAACTTGCCCACTCTTACACTAAGTGGTTAATAAATATTCTAAAATGATAAAGCGCTGAGTAACTGTGCAAACCGCATCATTAAAAAAGTTTAAGAAGTTTAGCTTCATAATTTAAGACTGTTATGGCTTCGGGAAAGAAGCTATTCCTGAATCTACTAGTCCTTGTTTTTAGACATCTGTAGCATCTCCCTGAGGGCAAGAGCTCAAACAGTGGGTGACCAGGGTGAGAACAGTCTTTTGTAATCTTGGTGGCTTTTGAGAGCATTCTTTAGTTGGCAATTTCCTCTAATGAGGGAAGAGGACAACCAATGACCATGTCCCAGTTAATGGTGTTATATGCAGATAAGCTGTGGTATTTTTCCGTAAACAGAATGCGGTCCCTCCAGGTCTCATGCCAATAGAGCGGCGGTAAAAGCTGGCTGACACATAGAGCCCACACAGTATATTTTCTTTTGCACGAACATCTGCCTGCAGGGAAGAAAAATTTAATGTGCTTTTGGTGTTTTCTGGTTGCCTATTAACTTTTCTATTTGCTTCTTTGTATCTTTGCCCCAGTGCATGCGAGTACAACACCAGAGGCAATCCATTTTCTCCATTTTTCTATGGAAGATTACAATGCCCTGGTTGACAGCAAGGAGAGCCAGGCCAGATTATGAGTCTACATCGATAGAATGCCCACTGCACACCCACGACAACAAGCACTTACATAAAATCCAATTAAATCCTATTTGATCTCATACATCGCCTTTTTGGGAAGTAGTCACTGTTGGAATGGACCGTTTTAAAAGCAATAAAATACAACACAAAAACAACAATCCTCTCATGCGCCACTGGTAAAGTGGAGCTGATCGTCAAGCTACATTCTCTGGCATGATTTCGTTCACTGTGAGTGTAAGATAGAGCACATGCGCTGCTTCTGTGGGGAGAATGTGGGAGACGAAAAGTGGCATTTTAACTCCAATTAAAGTGTCTAATTATCTGATCCCTCTGGAGTAGGATTAATGAAGCTGCTCAGCTCCCATCTGCTGGTGACACTGATGCTGCGTGTGTGTGTGTGTGTGTGTGTGTGTGTGTGTGCGCGCGCGCGCAGGTTTGTGTGTGTTTCAGCAAGGATAATATTGGAAAAACAAGCAGAGGAGAGGTAGAAATAACATGCTTTCCTTCAACCTACAGCTCTAGTCATCCCAGCTCTCTTCCACGTGGAAACCATCAACAGAAAATTACAAACACACAAACTTAAATGGCCAAGAGACATTTTAACATTAAAATTAGCAGCAAGGCCTACAAAAAGAGCAGCAAGACCTTAAACCGGATTGAGGACACATTGTTATCATCAATAAAATCTATTCCGCTTTTTTGCTATCATCAACTATTGGCCCCTCTCTGAGGAACACGATCTGATTGACAAGCGGTTTCATATCCATAGAGTCCCTTGTTAAAAGTTTAAATGGAGCAGTAAGCTCTGCTGAGCAACAGAGCAGCCTTTAAATGGATCCATGTGAGCTGAAGAGTTTTAATAACAAACAACAGGGACGCCAGCCAGATCTACATCAACCTGATGAATCAGTGTGGATGGAGCCATATGGGAATGATTCCCTTTCAAGGATGGTCTTTTATGTCCACATCTTCGGCAAAAAAAAGGACACACTGCTCACCAACAAAATATGAAGTTGTCACCGAAAGCTCAGAGAGGTGAATATTCAAATAATGTGAATGGTTCATTCCGGGTAGTAATTTGACATTTTTGGGAAATATGCTTATTACCTTTTTTCTTTGCCCAGAGTTAAGTTGGGGTTATCAGGGGAGTTGCATGCTATAACCAGTGGGGTAGTCTACGTCAGTGGTTCCCAACCTTTTTTCCTTGGCGCCCCCCCTACTTATGTCTAAGGAAAGCTGAGCCCCCCCCGAAACCAAAGTTGAGGTAACTCTCGAGAGATAGAGCCTTACTTTCTACAGAGGAGTGACTTTTACGTTTCTGCACCATGTTTCATTCATAAAATAGTGACATCGTGGCGGCAGGAAAAACGAGGATGATAGCAGCTAGCAGCTGAACTGATGACAGCAAGGGCCCCAGGTTAAGAGGTCCTGGAGGTTTGGTCTACTAAGTAGTCTGCCTACAATTTTAAGTGGGAACAAAAATATATAGGTTTTATACAGACTTTTGTATACATTATATATTCTAGTGTATTATCATAATTTGTTTAACATGTGCAACATTTTTTTTTTTACCTCAACATTAAACCCTGTGATCTTTGCCGCCCCCCTAAGGGGTGCCCGGAGCCCAGGTTGGGAACCACTGGTCTACATGATACGCAGGTATACGCAGTATACCTAAGAAGAAACCTCCAGGATTTCCATAGACCCACTTAAAAATGCCCAATGACCCACCACAACATACTTTCCATTATATGTTTGATATATATTGAATTGTCATCAGTGTTTTTCTTCTTCACATAGGCTTAATAAATGTATTTCTACTGTAAATTGGTGCATAAAAGTGTATCCGAATACAGGAAATGAAGTCATTGATGCTCAAAACCCCCACAATAATATGCCCCCCCCCCTCCCTCAAACGCAGATTCTGGCCAATATTTATATACAGTACAGTATACCCACTACAATACATTAGACTACACCACTGGCTGTAACTATTTCTTGGCCAGACAAGTGACTTTTCCAGAGTCTCCGCTTAAGCGAACAAGATATAATTTGTTTATTATTCAACCTTAGAAGTGTTGGGAGGCAGATATTTTTTAACTTTGGACAGTGCCAGGCTAGCGGTTTCCCCCTGTTTCCAGTCTTTATGCTAAGCTAAGCTAACCACTTGGTGGCTCTGTCTTCACATTCACATTACAGACATGAGAGTGATATTGATCTTCTCACTGTGCAAGAAAGCAAGTAGACACATTTCCCAAAAAAGTTAAACGATTCCTTTAAAAACCATGACCAGAAAATGTGGGCTTATTTACCCAAAGGTTTACTTGGACAAAAATCAGGAACCAAGTAAAGATCGTATCATGCGACAGTTCCACTGTTTTTATTTTGAAATGTTTTATCTGATCTTTTTTGGAGCACTAAGACAGGCTTTCAAAGTGAAATAACCGGTGTCCTTTGAATCACGATGTCTTCCTTCTGTCTGAGTGACTGATTGGAACCTCCTGTGTTGTGTGGAACAGAACAGATACGTTCGTGTTTATCAAGAGTCACTGTACTGTGATGTTTCTTGTTTGCGTCAAGCGACAATTAACATCCAGAATGCTGTCAGATGCTCTGCTGGCGACTGTCGTCCATGTTTCCTAACTTTGTTAGCAGTGTCTGTGATGTTTGAGTTGATGTGAACGACGATGATGATGATGTAACCCTACACCTTGAGTAAACCACTGCAATCCATCTACAAAAGACAGACAACAAAGAGACAGCAGGCATTGTATTTTCAATTACGCTCAATATATTGACGTGCAGGAAAACGCCATGTAGCCCACCAAACACAGTGGTTTTGGAGTAGTTATGCGAGTATGGCTAGTTTGTTTAGTTTTCTTGAAACCTGTGGACTGTAATTTGATAGATTTAACTGGGCAGGGCTGGTAGGTCACATCAGTGGGGGAAACAGTAAGAGGGCTTTGGCCTTGCCTTGTGAAATGCATCCAGTAGGCTTAAATAGGGTCACTAGGGCCAAACCATTGAAACAGGAATCAAAGCCCTGTTTTTGTTCATTGGCTGTTTGGCCAAAGGCTGTACTCCAATAAAACAGGTAACAGACCCCCATCGTAGTATTACAAGTTGTGTTGTGTTGAAAAATCAAGCAAAAAGTAATCTAAATAAGTCTACATCAGTATGTTTTCATTTTAGGTCTTATATAAATGACAGTTGTGGTATATGTTATATAACTAATAATTAGAATATATAATCATTTTCACAATTTTAAATGGACAGTGGCACCTTGTTCAGCAATATAGCATGAGTTATAACCAAAAGCAATAATTCAGCACAAAGCAATCAAAATGTCATTTTGACAACATCAAATGAAATTAATTACACACAGTGATTCAGTAATTAGTGCCAGCTTTGTGGAAAGAAATTAAATGGCATGTCTGGATGCAAATTTCCCCTAATAAAAGCTATTTTATGGCTCACTCTGTTTGCTTTCTGTCTGCTGAATAATACATTTCATCATGTAAGTACAAAAGTAGAATTGCAAAGGCAAAGCAGAGTTTACGACGCTGGGTGAGAGAGCACCTGCACGATTGGACTGAGCGGTAAATGTCCCAGCTAGAATGAGACTATTTTGTTCCTCCAACATCGCAGGCTGTCACAGCTCTCTGTTTTAAGCACTTGAACCACTGACTGATGACATTGCTTCCATGCAGAAGAGACTTTTGTTGAAAGGAGCTTCACGCATGTGATGATTGCAGAGAGGCATTTCTGTGCCAGTGTCTGTGGGTTGCTATCGCTGAGGTACCCAGCAGTGTAGTGTGATGGTCTGTACTGTACCTGCCATGTCACAGCTCTCAAACCCTGTCACAGTTAATGTAACGGGTGGAGGTCACAGGCTTTGAAACTGGCATGAGGGTGTGCGGTTTTGGTCCTGGCAGAAGACGAGTGATTGTGTCTGGGGGAGGGGGGGCGGGAGATGTACAGGTCCTGGAGGGATGGCAGATTGCAGCCAATTACCTTCTCCGCCGAGCAATTTATACGCTGCAGTCTGCCCTCGTCCTTGGCAGCGGCCACAGCTTACTCGATGCTGATGGAGGAGGTGAGGAAGGACTCAACAATGGCAGCGCAGAAGAGTACTATCCTACACTTTGGGTGCAGGAAGTTCACCCTCTGCTGCGCGTTTACGCTGAGGGGAGCTGATGTTCAGCTCCTGCTTGAGATCCTGGATGAAATGATGGAGCCCAGGAAGCGGACGGACTCCACAGAGTCGACTGGGAAATCGACCGGGGTTAAGGGCCTGGTGGGGATGCGTTTTTTTCTGGAAATCCTCACTTGTCTCCACTGTCTTCAGAGCGTTGTTTTGTCCCCACCAGGCGCACGCCTCCCTGTGGTGTAATTTTCCTTAAACACTATGTTGTGATCAAACAAGCCAAAGGGGAAAACTTAGATAACATGAGGTCATTCCTAAATCACAAGTTAGGGGACGAGAATATTCGGCCAGACTTCAATAACCAAACCTGTTGATGTATGATCATGTGTGTGTGTGTGTGTGTGTGTGTGTGTGTGTGTGTGTGTGTGTGTGTGTGTGTGTGTGTCTCTGGAAATTGAGGGAGGCTAGGCAGCTGCCTGGTAAGGGAATATTTTGTTCCTTTTGGAGGTTGGTGGAAACACAATAAAAGGGGCCTGAGAGATAGACTCAACTAAGTTTGAGGTTAGCATCTTTTGTTTGGCACCATCAATATCTTGGCATAACACAAACTTGACAGCTTGAGCGAGACATATGCATCTGTAAAAGAACCTCAGGTTTGGGACAGCACACAACAACACATCGTGATTAAACTGCACTGTTTGCCTAATTTAAAAGGGATATATTTATTGATCACGATCAACCATCAACCGTTCTTCAGTAGTACCAATGCTCGAATTACGTGGGAGCCAGAGGGAGCTGAGCTCCCACAGAGCGAGGAGTGGCTCCCCATGAAAGCAACAAAGTCAAAAAAATCTGAGGGGGGTCTCTCATATCTGAAGGTGTCTGCCACATGTGGCATTGTAATTTAATCGTTGAGGAATAAACCTCTATATTTGTGCGCCTGCTCTACAAACTGAGCTAAATACGATGCTTTCGATGCAAGTGTTTTTTCTATTTCCGTAGGCGTTCATTGGGCTACATCACATGTGTCAAACTCAAAGCCCGCGGGCTAAATGCAGATTTAGAACCGACCCGTATATCAATTTGGGTTCACAATAAATGTTGGCCCGCCTAGTTGTGCGCCAAACCAAAAACACAGGGAAGTATTTTTTAAACTGCAATTACCTGACATTCAAGCAGACATATGGCAGATTTGCTGACTCTGAGACTCAGAAATCCCCCCAGAAAATTTGCCAAATTCTATGATGGCTAAGGAATACTTTTGTAGGGCTTCATGTCAATAGAAATGCAACAAAAATACAAAAAAGGTGAAAAAATGTCTGAGAAAACCACAAAAAAGAAAGTCAGAACAAAAACAACAAAAATGAGGAAAAAAGCTACCAAAATGTAAAAAAGAAGAAGTGAGATACAGTAACAAAAGTATGTCAATAAACTCTACATGTCTGGCCCTTGGTGTGATTCTCTTTTTCCAGTGTGGCCCTAAGTGAAAATGAGTTTGACACCCCTGGGCTACATGGTTTGACAAGTGCTGGAAAACTCCTGTTTGCTGCTGAACTTGTGCTTCGCCTCTTCTATGTTGATTGACAAAGCCAATACACATAATGCAGCCTGCTTCAATGATTGTGTGAACTGATCTGTATCTATCCTCTGCCATTCAGAGCTCCGGGAAGTTCCCAGATATTTTGAAACACCTGTCAGCAATCTCTGATGGCGGAATATTCAGCGAATAGGCTAACGGACAACATCTCAGTGCAAATTCCAAAATTTTTCGTCTATTTATTTCCATGGTTCAACACACGAGACGACGCCCAGGTGTTGTTATCAGTATGTGTACATTATAAGACTAAAACATAGTTTGGCTGTGCAATGGCTTTATTCATTTCTGCCAGTTAGTGCATTTTCCCTGTGTGTAAGTTAAAGACTACATTCATTATTGTGTTTTGACACTGGGGATATCTGAGACGGTTGTCTGGTTCAAATGAGTTACGTTTTATTTCATTGTGAAATTGAGAATGACACTCAGACTAAACCGTTTAGTCTATTTCTTTGTATTGTGAAATTGAAATGAAATATGGACTATTACAATCAATAATATGTTGAAATTGTCAATTGTCATGTCTGTTGTGTGACAAGTTATAGCCTAGGCCTATTGTGCGCATATACTGTGCAAAAGCGGCACTCGCGTCTAGGCTATTTAATTGTATAGCCTTGTTAGGCTATTTGCGGGGTGTGCCAACTTTTTTTTTATGAGATAGAGAGACCCCCTTAAAGACAAAAAGATAATTCGAGCACTGGTGTATACATTCTATAGTATGTATTGTCGGCATAGTTATACAGTATATTCTTAAAGAAATACTACAGATTAGGCCTTCACAGTATCTCTGCCCTTCAACACGCTGCCGTGAGCCAGAACAGGAAAAGAGCAGGTGAACTCACACTAATGACTTCTGTGATCAAAGAAATAGCCACTTGCCTTTAAATATTTAACACATGGCACATAAAGGGTAGGAATGTTCCTTTATGAGGAAAGCCTATTCTCCCTGCCTGACCCTATGGGTTCGGCTGTGTATGTGTGTGAGTGGCAGTAAAAGCGGCTGTGTTGAGGACTACCACCCCTGTGTGGGCTGTAACTGCTGGTGGGCCAGCAGGTCCGACAGCCTGTGCTGACAGAACTACAGCTCTATTTTTTCTTTTTTTTCTCGCTTCGTCTGCTCTCTGGCTCCATGTTTGTTTTACTCTCTCTCTCTCTCTCTCTCTCTCTCTCTCTCTCTCTCTCTCGCTCAGGCTGTTATCTTCCCAACACCTTCCAGCCCTTCAATCCCTGCACTGATTATCAACCGCTCGCTCTCTCGCTGCAGTCTTCTTCCGCCTTTTATTTGTCTCTCCCCTTCTCGTTCTCTCTTTTCCTTTATTGCAACATTTATTGTTCCCTTACACAGTATCAACCAGAGAGAAAAATCTGCTCTCGCTCGGTCATAATGGTGCGAGACAGCCCCTAGTTTTCTAATTTCCTGACAGGAATGCTGATGACTGCTGTGTGCAGGATCACACCGGGCTGCAGGAAAACAACCTTGAAACAGTGCAGGCTTCCAGAAAAAACAATACTTTCTATTGTCTTTCTATCAGGACCTGAAATGTAATAATGTTACAGGCAGGCAATGTGACTTTGCCAGGGAGAGAGGGTGAGGTTAATCTCCTTAATTGCAAGCGGTCTGACTCATATCACCTGGGTAATAACACAGGCTATGAGGCAAAATGGCTGCTAAGATCACATCAGCCAGGTTCAAAACTGAGATATGGAAGTCATGTTTTTTCTCTACAACTTTACTCTCTTAGATATATAATCCAGCAGTGTAAAAGGCATGCATATTAAATGTTTCCATCTGACTCCAGCTAACACAATACATACACTCGAAAGTGATTTAACACACAAGGAATCTTTTCAGACATTTTATTATAATAAAAAAGTCTAAAACAGCTAACATAGAAAGAATCCAGAAACCATAGTAAAAGATCTGTCTTTTTTCACAACTATTTACTGAACACCGCTGCTTCACATCAGTTTGATGAAACAGTGCCGGGTACAATGAGATCAAGGGGGCCCTGAGTGCAAAAAATAGAGCACTTGAAATGCAAAAGTGATCGTACTTAGTTTCAGTGACATATCACCTGACAAAACATGAAGGTACTACAAGGGAAAGGTCCTTAAGGGCCTAATAAGGGCTGAACAGAAGTTCAGGTCTGTTGTCTATTGTCAAGAATACACTAGAGGCTTGCGATTTGACTAGATTTTTTCCAGTTATAATCAGCATTGTGACCACATCACTCTTATGCTTATTACATACACTATCCTTATTGGATACAGTTTCTTCCTTTTTCTTTACCCTAAAATACAAAATGGGCTATGTGGGTTTATATATATGTGGGTTTTTTAGGCTACAACATTTTTTTTCACATACAGCAAACATCTCCTCATTATCTAGCTAGCTGCCTGTCCCCTGAACACACTGTAAAATAAACGCTACTTCCACGATGCATATTCATGACTCAACCAACTCCTTCTTGTCGGTTACTCCAGCCTTCTACTTCAGAAACGAATGTGCGTCACTTTGTAACACACGTTATAATGCTTGCCTAGCTGCAAGCGTGGCACTCATACTCTGCTTCTGACTGGCTAGTAGTCCTTCCCTAGCTACTGCGCATGTGTGACTCCCAACAGAGATGGTACAGAAGTGAGATGCCTCACTCTGTAGCTAAAACAGAGAGCTCAACCCACAGGGTGAAAAGAGGAGCTACAGCAATGTGCAGTACAACAAAAATATGGTGTTTTTTGAAAATGAAACCATGTAAACCTATTCTGATATAACCTCTAAATACAATTATGAACCTGAAAATGAGCATAATATGAGCACTTTAAAATAAGTCACTGATTCAGCAAGTCTTATCTCAATCAACAAGGGATGTTAAATTGTACCTGGATTTACCTCATTGGTGTGCATTATGAGGTGTAAATTACCCTAACAATTTGCACTTTGGGCAGAGAGCCTCAGGAGTTCCTCCACAAACAGTCGCTCTCCATCAGGCTTCCAGTGAACTTGACTGTTTAAACATACAAGCTGCTCACACAAATGGAAAGACACATGCTCATATCTCTGCACCCATATTCTACCTTACACATGGGGCCAGATTGACTCTCTTTTTCTTATAGGCTAATGAGGCCTAATGTAGTAAATCAATTACAACGCCATTAACTTCGTTAACATCATCTGATCTATAATATTAGAGCTCACTGCAGTTTATAAATACATATTAGATTTATATCAATGTTTTGTTTCACAAGTAAGTTCCATTGCCAATATGTGATGGCTCACATAGTGTAATGTGAGCAGTGATTCTGGAGCTCATTAGAGAAAAGCATGAGTGAAACTTATAAATATCTGTGAAATATGTAGACGCAGGTTCCTTCACGGTCAGCGCTCTTTAGCGTTATCCTTCTGCTCCATAATCAAGACACATCATTCCCTTTAAAATAATTGCTCTCCCCACAGGCTAAATGGGAAAATCTGTGAAATACATGCAAGGATCATAGCACTTTGGATAAAATGCTTTGAGCTACAGAGATGTCTACAGCGTATCACTGTGCTGAGAAATATTTCATTCAACTCATTTATTGAAATTTTGCTTCTGAGGCACATGACTGGAGCTTCATCATAAAATGTATTCTGCATTTAAAGTTACAGTTTTCTTGTCCTTCTGACAGATGAGGGTGTTCCAGACTTGGTTGCTTTCTGGCTCAAGCATCTACCTGTATACACTATTCAAAAACATTCAAACTTCAATTTTAGTCACAATATGGCTCTCGGGATGGCATTGTCATTGCTGGTCCACCTATCTGGTACAGAGTGAAATATCTCATAAACCATCGGATAGATTGCCATTGAATGTGGTTCAGACACAGGGTGATCATCGTCTTCAGTGCCACCATCAGGTTGACTTTGTAAATTGAAGTGAAATTTCTCAACAACCTGGACCATGTCATCAGAATTATTACAGTCAACTCTGATGACCCCTTAAAGTTTTATTTAGCGCCATTACCAGCTCAAAACATGAATTTGTCCAAATACCAACGATGGCATTTCAATCATCCTTGGCTGTACTTTGTGTACTAGTGTGTTCATTCTTCATTCTAATTAGCAAATGTTAACATGCCAACACAATGGTGACATTCTGTGGCAAAACAGAGCTTCACAGAGCTGGTGACATGACTGGGACTCTTGTTAAACTACTTCTGCAACAAAAATTGTTCATCTGTATGCACAGTATGTTTTTTTACCAAAATATAGCTAAATGCACTATTTTAATACTGTAGATTTCATTTCACCCTAACCCCTAATTTATATTTAGGTTGTCAGACAAAGACATTATGGTGGCACATATGCCATTTCCAGAAACATTAACTTATTCATACGGAAAACATTTCATCTATGGCTGACGAATGGCTATGAATACTGTAATGCAGCTATTCCAACAGCCTTTCAAGAAGCCATCATGAAATAGCAAATGATGGAGTTGCATAACATTGTAAATGAAGTAGATTTTAAAATGAAAGCATTATCTGCAGACTTTCTGTCTGTTCAAAAAATCCTTTTTGTGATTCAGGCTCAAACTTCGGTCAGGACATCTAAAATACTAATTCCACTGCCGGATTTCTCCTTATCCCACTATACTTTGGCCTTTGGAGCATTTCAAACTTTTGGAAATATCTCCCTGTGCTCCAAAAAGCCGTGAGAACTGCTCTATGTATGGATTTTGTGGATATTTCCAGCAAACTTAAATCTTCAATCCACTGTAAAAACCAAGTTGCAAATGCATGTTTCAAGAGCTGTCTGGAAATGCAAAGCACATGGTGTCATTTTCCACAGTTTGTTGTTTATAAAATTCCCAACACCAGTTTTGTTTCCATCCTACCAATTAGACAACGTGTCAGATAACCTTTGAGCAAACCACAGAGAGGCAGCCAGCCAGCACACAGGAAATGAAAACAGCCTATGAAGCAGCAGCCCAACATCATTTGTACTCCTGCTCATTATAAATGTGTGAAATGCCATGCACAATCTCAACAAAAGAGACAACTTATCATAGACTACAAGTGTTGTATATATGTATGTGTATCAGACATTTTTTGTATAGAAAATATTCAGATGTGACTGATGTGTGTACTACACAGCTAGTCTGTCATTGAATAAAACAACAAAAAACATCTTCCTGCTCCTTCTTCTGCTCAGCCACTCTAAGTGACAAATGGCACTTTCACTAACAAACGGAATATGGCCAGGGATCCAGAAGGCTGGATTAGTATTTCACCCCACGTGCCAGAGAGAGAAAATACAGTCTGAATAAACAGCAAATGGAGAGTGGGAGACAGGAGTGGCAATAAGAGTGGAAACAGACAGGATAAAGGACAGATTTAATCACAATGTGTTTCCACTTGGCTAAGCCAAAGGGAACGAGGATGGGTTGATGATGAGTGTTGTAGTTGCTGTTAGGGAAACTGAGAAAAGAATCATATTCTACACATGATAGACGCAATTCCGAGCCTGTTTCTGATTCAAAATGCCATCTGTTGAATGTGTTCCTCCTGTCCTGAGAGTTAGAGTTCACTGCTACATTGGGTTTTTAAGAACAAAATCAAACCCAATCATTAAAAGTAGCCTTGATGCTTAGGGCAGGGTTTCTCTTTCATCTAAAAGCACATTGGTGCTGTACTATTGCTTTACTCCATGTCTACCAAAATATCTTAATGGAAAACTATGTGGGAAGGTCATTGTTCTTAGGCCAGTGATTGTAAATATATATTTTTCATTGGGCTGATTCAAGACTGCGGTGACCCACTGTTCAGTTGGCAGCCTGTAAATTAACCCACCATTCTTCCAGACCTTCATTCAACCCAGTCTTTCCAGTTCTGTTTGTGTGTCCGCCAGTCATTCTCTCATTCTGATTTAAACCCATGGACGGCTTACTGCTGGTCACAGTCCACAGCATCATCTCCACAGGTGACACATACATAATTACAAAATACACTTTTGAAGTTAACTTTGGGCTTTTAGAAAAGGCATAAAAACTGGAGGGAAAAACATATAAATGATGGAGAGACAGCAAAGGACACTTTTTCTTTATTTTCTACCTTTAAGCAAAGCAGCAAAACATCTGGTGAGAAGTACAAACAGCTTTTACTTAAAATGGCCTGCAGAAGCCCCTGCTTAACCAAACACCCTGAATTAGTTTTATTCTTTTCTACTCACTAGTTCCACCCAGCTAGTGAGACACATTTACAGGAATTTCCATTCCTTTCCCGTTTTACTCTTTACACCGCCGCCTTGATACCAACCACATTTGGGATGTGGGTTGATTATGGGCAAAATAAAGGAGAGTCCATGGTAACGGATGGTAAAGATAAACAAGATGTCACTGTAATGTGACTAACACATATGCTGTCATAATACCGCAAATGAAGAAAGTCAAAGTTTCTTGGTCAGAGAGAAACATGAATTCTAGCATTTTTTCTCACATTCAAGATTTAATGTATTTAAAATGGTGTGACAACTCACCTTGTCAATGGTGTAATAAATATACTGACATTTTATGTTGGCAATAGTATAGTAACTCTGAATATGTATTAAAATAAAACAGGGTTAGGATCTAGGTGACCAAATTCTAATGTGTTGCCAAAAACATTAAATCAGCATCCATATTTTGCCACTTGTGAGTACTGTAACAAGCTGTAAACACAACACTGACATATTATGAAGTTGATAGTTGTTATGTAGCAAACCAGCAGACACGCAGAAACATTCATTTGGGGTCATGTTTGTGTTAAACTGTCAAATTAAAATTTTGGTTTCTACCAACTTAAGGAAAGTGTTTAGCTACTAAATGTTCTACTTTGTTCACGTTGGAGTGAGAACTGGTTGTGTTCACTAGCTAGTTGCTAATTTTACCATCTGCTGTGCTAGGCACGTAGAGTATAGGGATTTTGTCTGAACAATTTTGTTAAAAACACAGTCATGTCACCCATTGTTAACATTAAAACATTAGTGCAGCTTTAAATATACAATATGAATGTGCATGGATCCATATAACCCTTGCAAGGCTTGATATATAGGGTGCATACTAGGACTTGAGCATTTCCCAATGCATTTTCTTGTGCTGTAGAATGAACCCTTATGCATCTTGCAGAGATGATAGAGATGCTTAGAGAAATGTGTTTGTGTTGCATTCAGGTCCATTAGAGCATGAGGCCACGTGTTGTTTGTGCAGTTTCAGCTTCTGACACTGACAGGTTACTGGATTGGGTTTGTGGGCAGCAGACCACATCTTTATGTGCCCTGATTGTAACTGTGATTTTCTAATGTAAACAGCTTTCTTCCCTCCATGTCTCTATCCTTCAGACCTAAAGCCCAGTGCCTTTATGTTTAGAGCTCAACACACTGCTGAGGTCAAACAATACGAATGGCAGAAAGTCATTGAAACATATGCAATCACAGTGATGCTGCAGATTTGTGGCCAGTGTGGTCAAACTGTCACTAGATATGTTGCTCCAAACTCTCTTTCTCCGACCAATAACAGGGTGGACGGGCTGAGATGAGTTAGGGTGATGAAGAATGGCTTGGGAGGGCAGGGGGAAGGGGCTTCTGTCAACAGATTGATTCTCTCTCTTCTCACTGTGATTCGGAAACAAGACGCTGTCTGAGCTGTATTGTAAAAGCCGGTATGATAGATGCTGCGGAAGCATTAAAGTTCATTTGATACCGGCGTAAATTTCTCCCAACCTCTCCCTATTTCAATAAGAAGCCCTTTAAAACGATTGTTTCGGCGATGCCACGGAGTCCCAGACGAGAACGACTCCAGTTTTAAGACCCACCGGGACTCCAGGATGAAGAGCGTGATGCGTTATTTACTGCTAATGTGTCTGCAGAGCTAAGATGCCAAGTATATCTAAGTCCACATAGGCCACACAGAGCCAAAATGGCTGACCGGGGCCTCGTTGCTCATTATGGTCTTGCAGGGAAAATATCAGACAGATTGTCGTAGATGGGACCAATAAGCCTGCATGAGCCAAGGTATACAGAAAACATTTTTCTTCAAACACTGTCTGTGCTGTCTTATTTACTGAATATCTGGCTGAATAGTTTCTGATCCCAAACCCCTTGCCATCTGCCATCCAAAGACGCTCCTCTATTTATCAGTGAAGCGAATCAAATATATAGTCGCCTAACAAAGTTAGAAACTTACAGTGCCCTTCTAATCGTGTTGCTGCAGGTTGAAGAGACCAGTTTTCTTTTGATGTAAAATGCTGTTGCAGCCAAACCACGCACACAATTTAGGAATGAGGACCAAAAAACAAGACATTGTAGAGGATGTCTTTTGTAATTATCTGTCATGGAAGATAACAGACCTACCAACTTTTTTGTCAGATCTATTTACCACACTTCAGACATACATCAGTGGCAGCACAATGTCGGACAAAATTAGAATTCAGCTTTAACGAGAGAGGGAAATAACACCGTGGGTGTTCGGATGGAGACATTGTGAAGCATCAGAAAGGCAATTAGTCCAAGAAATGATTGTAAGCAAACAGAATGTATTCTCTTCGCCAAGTGCAGGGTTATCCGTCTTTGCTTTTATAATGATATAGCTTTTGTTAGCGTTATCTCTATTTGCCTTCATTATTATCTCTAACCTTTCTGCACCAAGATCATTCTTCCCTTCGTTCATGCTGCCCCTCACCTTTTTATCTTCCACTCAATCCCTCTCTCCCACCTGTCCCCCTCCTAAACCCCCCTCAGCCCTCGTCTATCTCTTGTACTCTCTCAAACTAATGGAGCACATTACAGGCTTACTAAAAATAGCCCTGCTGCAAATTCAATTCATTTTTTTTCCCCTTTCCGTCTTTCTCCCTTTCTGATGCTTTCTATTTTTTCTCTTTTCCGTGCCTTTCCTCAGGAGGGAAATGAGTAACAGGAAGTCTTGTCAGCTCATTTATCAACTGGCAGCCCGTGTGCAGCTCTCTATGCTATCAGGGCTGAGCAGCTGAGGCTGTGGGGCCGAGGGCCTTGGGCCGGGTCCCTGCTGTCTGTCTCTCATGGTTCTTGCTATATGGCCATGGACCTTGGGGGACAGGGTGAAAATGAATGAGTGGTCAGTGTTTACGGGGAGCTGTAGGCACCGTGGAAATCACCTACTGGTCAGGCCAGGGGTCTTAAATCTTCGGGCAAAGCTGGCGGCAGACACAGTGCTAAGAGAATATATTACGAGGTGAGAACGGATGAGACGCAGCGGAGGAGAAAAGCCTCAGGCAGATGCATACGTAAGGAAAGATAACATCAAATCTATCCTACCCTCTGGGGAAGAAAATCAAAAGTCAAATTAGATCCTGGAAACAGGTCAAGTATTAAAAGATAATTCCGGTTTATTACAACTTAAATGGATCATTTTGGCCATAATTCATATCGGTAATATGAATATTGCATGCATTAGATTAGTTGTTGAGATCTGAGGATGTGCTTACATTGCTGGAAAGAAAAAAAGTCAGACTGAGAAACAAACAATCAGAGAATCATATTCATTTTACACAGACCTCCAGGTTTGCTAGACCCTTTTTCAAGGTTTAGCGGCAAGTGGACAAGTCAAATATAGACATGTCTGAGCAAGTCTGTTGTAATCATACATTAGAGCTTCCAGACCAACCTACTGGTTCATTTTTTACCTACCGTACTTGCCGTAGTACATTGTTTGTAACCTTTCTGATCATGTATCAGCTAATATGTCTTGTCACATTGTGATCTCTTTCCCATTACTGTGGTCAGTGAAAATGTCAAAATGTTTACTGTTGACTTACTTAATTTGTTTTCCTGAAAACAGCCACTCCTGTCAACTAAAGCATGATTCATATTTGGTTCATGGTTATGGCTAAGCAACTGAAGAGCTTGGTTAATGTAAAGGAAAGATTGTGGTTATATATGGAAAAAGTCAACGCTTTGTAAGAGGAATGAGGACACAGAACGTGTTTATTCTTTTCAATATTTGACCAACATCTACAATCTATTCCTATCCTTAACCAATGTGTTTTTGTAGCCTAAACCTAACCACATGCCAGACAGAGGACTCAAAACCAAGACGCCTGTGTCAACGTCCTGCAACACCCGGACCACCTCCCTACAACTTGTGTGAGGTACAATAATAACTGCATAACAGTATGTTGTTTCTTCCTATTTATGAGTTGTGCCAAAATATGTAAAATAATGATAACCTCTGTGAACAAAAGCATCCAATATTGAGTGTGCAAAAAAATAATAGATTAAAAATGGGAAGAAAAACTTCTTTTTAATGATGCTAATCTCTGAGTGATGCCTGACTCACCCAGCAGCAGTTTTCCTTGAATTAGGGTGGCACCTAATCCAAGGAAACCTAACCTTGTTGGAATTGTTGGGGCTTTGTAAATTATAGAGTGTGGTATAGACCTACTCTATCTGTAAAGTGTCTCGAGATAACCTATGTTATGATTTGATACTATAAATAAAATTGAATTGAACCTAAATCATGCTCCGCGCCCTGCTACGCTCTGCAGTGCCCTGCTACACCCTTCTACATCCTGCTACACCCTGCTAAGCCCAGCTACACAATGCTACGTCCTGTAACGCCCTGCAGTGCCCTACTACACCATGAACTACTACAACTACTATTTCTAGTCATTGTTCCATTATCTTTATTGTGACTATTATTGCCACTGTTCATCATACCCCCAACCGGCACCGTGAGACACCGCCTACCAAGAGCCTGGGTCTGTCCGAGGTTTCTCCCTAAAAGGAAGTTTTCCTCACCACCTGAGGTTTCTCCCTAAAAGGGAGTTTTTCCTCGCCACTGTCACACTGAATGCTTGCTCTTGGGGGATTTACTGGAATTGTTGGGTCTTTGTAAATTATAGAGTGTGATCTAGACCTACTCTATCTGTAAAATGTCTTGAGATAACTCTTGTTATGATTTGATACTAAAAATAAAATTGAATTGAATTACAACTGTCATCCCAGTGTCTCTAATGATGCTACGAGTAACACACACACACACACACACACACACACACACACACACACACACACACACACACACACACACACACACACACACACACACACAGGCCACAGACACCAGTGGGTGACCATTGGTTTATACTATAAACCACTGGTGGCTGTGACCACAGTGCAAGCAAATACTTTAAGACAGCAAAGCACAAACAAATCGTTTGAAAGCCATGATGTCTCTCTCTTTCTCATGGGTGGGCCAAATTCTCTGGGCGGGCAAAGCAGAGAAAGGGGAGGTAACCTTGCTCCTTATGACCTCATAAGGAGCAAGATTCCAGATCGGCCCATCTGAGCTTTCATTTTCTCAAAGGCAGAGCAGGATACCCAGGGCTCGGTTTACACCTATCGCCATTTCTAGCCACTGGGGGACCATAGGCAGGCTGGGGGAATGCACATTAATGTTAAAAAACCTCTTAAAGGGAAATTTTCATGCCATGGGACCTTTAAACAAAAACAGTGACATAATACAGTCCCAACAACTACACATGCATACACCCACGCCCATACATAAACATGTATAGACGGATCAACTCAGCAATAATTGCTTCACACATACTGTACGCATAGCCAAAATCCAGTATACACAAAGTATACATTCATGGTTGAACTAATCTGTTCATGTTAGAAGTACAATGAACACACACACACACACACACACTTTCTATTTTTTACATTGCAATACATTCAGATTAATTAGAAGAGTAAAGGATTGAGAACTCCTGGAAATGGCTTTATGCAGAAGATGGAAATTGGATTTCTTCCTCCTCTCCTCCTTCTTGATGGTGAACATTAAAAAGCAATCCCTCCTAAGATAAGGGTTGATCATTATTGTCAGTAATGTAACAAATGCTCAGTCATTGCGAAACAGCAGTTAAAGTCTGGTTGTTAAAGTCGACCGTCGCTAACTACAGTATGCTCAGCAGCAGTGCATGTTTTTCATTGCTAGAACACAGTTTTCAAAACTCTACACACTTATCCCATGACTTTAACCTGCACAACACTGGGTTGACAGCACTTTGTTCAAATGCTAACACACTGCTGTCAAAACTGTTCACCACACATTCAAAATAGAATGGTTTTCAGTGTGCAGGGCTCCAGACCAAAATTTGAGAGTGTGCGACTGAATTTTACATCCAGTCACACATGTGCGACCAGTAAATTTGCCCCCTTTTTTTGTTAAATGTCGAAATGTCAGATGCGAAAGTTACCCAACCCAAGGGTAGTAGCCTAAACAATGCATGTTTAATTTTAAGTTGAATTCATTGTAATTGTAGACTAGGGCTGGTATATTTTTTAAATATTTTGTTTACTGTCATGACAGCAATGGTGCCTTCTATGTTGAATCTTCAAAAGTGACACTGAATTTGAAACAGCACATCGTAATTTCTGCATCTATTATCAAAGTAAAGTATTTATAAGTAATACAGTGGAAATGTGAATATTCAGTTAGCATGTTGATTTACGGTGTGTGCCCCTAAATATTCTGGTTGCGCCCCTAAAATTTTCAGTTGGGGGCCATTGTGCTCCTAGTGAAAAAAGTTAGTCTGGAACCCTGCAGGTACGGCCAGGGATGTAGAAGGGTTGGCTGGTCTTCCTGGCTACCAGCATCCTCGCTGGTGCTTGGTTGGGACATTTCGCTCGAGTCCTCTTGAGTCTCTGTCACGGACATCTTTTTTCTTTCTACTAGGCTACATACTTCTGCTATTTCCTTGCTGGAGTGTGACGTGATTTGTGTCATGTGCAGGTGCGATGGATCGCGTACAAACCAATAGGGTGTCGGAATGGTATATGTTTATACTTCTCATCCAACCACAATCAAATTCACTCTATCCAGATGGCGCGATTTATCTGGATAGGTTTTTTTTTTTTTTTTTAACGATGACTGTCCAGTTTTTACTAAGCTACCTGCTATAGCTCAACAAACTCCCCACTGGAAGGGTTTCAGGACAAGTACGGCGGATACTGTACAACTCGAGTCACTTTATGAACTTTTATTGCGCACACATACACAGTAAGCATCCACACACTAGGTAGCCTGACTGCTACCGCTACGCTAGCCTGTTAGCTTGATAATTAGTGACGTTAGTCAGTTAGTTAGTTAGGTTGTAAACCGGCAAGGCGTACCAGTCCTGACCATCAATTGAATGAAAAAAAAAACAACCTAAAGGCGAACCACCTGCGCACTGTGACTAATTAAGCAGACACACAGTCTGGTAACCAGGCATGATAATAATACAAACCTGTAACCTGGTATGATTATAACATATATGAAATATAACATATATAACAAAATATGCCTGCATTTGGAATAAGGTGGTAAATGTATACACTTATTTCCTCAAATACTCCAGAAATAATCATAACATCCATCACTTTATACATATATATACACATATACATATATATATATATATATATATATATATATATATATATATATATATATATATATATATATATATATATATATATATAAACAATAGTTACACCTGCTGGAAAGTTCGACAATGACAAGCCGGAATGAAAACAAAAAGAACTGAAATAGGAGTAACGAGGCTATTTTTTAAATGTTAGGAGTAGAAAGTACAGATAATTGCGTGAAAATGTAAGGAGTAGAAGTAAAAAGTCTGCTGTAAAATAATTACTCAAGTAAAGTATAGATACCCAAAATTTCTACTTAAGTAAGGTAACGAAGTATTTGTACTTCGTTACTTGACACCTGTGTGCACATGTGGCTTCAGTTGTGACCGCTGTCGTTTAGCAATCGAAAATTGCTTTAATCTCTTTCTGTGTGCACTGCGAAATTGTTGTAAATGTGAACTACCTTTTAATCCAGGATCTAGCTGTAAAGCATCTTCATTTGTTTATTTTGTATTCAGACAGTGTTGTTGAGGGTGTCCTTTCAAATGTTGTGACTTTACTGTCAAATCGACCTGTGACAGTGCCACTCTGGCAAACAGACGTGACTGTCAAATGAGTCACTGTCGGCCCTTCACTTACTTCTGATGTGTGTTCAAATTAGCAAGAGTAATCAGAACAGCAGCCATGAAAGCAGTGAGGAATCTGTGACTGTGTGTGTGTCTGTGAGTGAGGCATTCCTCACCATTAGAGGAGATGAGAGCATCTGCAGTGCCCTATAACTTTTCCTCTTGGCAGACGGCGGCTGCAACCTGTGTAACGATGCATCAACACAGAGATGACACAAACGAACGTTGCGTTCATCACCACCGGGCCTTCCGAGCCGCCTGCCCCCTTCTAACCCGGTGGCACCTGGCAGATGCTGCAGGGGCCAAAATGCCACAGAGCGAGCGAGTAACGAAAGATGTAAGGAAAAGAAATGAAAGACATTTATGGTCTTTTTGAATAGTAGGTATTAAAAGGAATAGTTGGACATTTTGGGGGGAGGCACATTCTTGCTGAGAGTCAGGTGAGGGGATTAATACAACACTCACGTGTGTATGCAAAATATGAAGCTACAATTAGCAGGCAGTTAGCTTAGCTTAAAGACTAGAAACAGGAGAAAAGTACAAAAAGATTAGAAAAAACAATTTGAAAGTTATAGAGAGGTCTAAGCCAAGCGAGCTGTTTCACCCTGCTTTCTGCCTCAATGCTAAACTAAGTTAACTGTCTCCTTATAGGGTTGCCACCCCGTATTGAAAAATAAAACAATTCTAGTCTATTACTGAATCTATATGGGACACAATTTGTCAAAAGTAAAAGCTTGCGTCTGGTCAGCTATGTTTTCGTACGTAACAGTACGGCAATCATGCTGATGCATACAATTATTTTTTCAGCAGACAAGAGTTACAACACGATTGAGCTAGCAAAGCAGTTTGTGTTTATATGTGCGAGCGGAATTTATTCAGTTTGGAAAATCCCACAGTCTCTAAACTACAGGTCTGGCTGACTAAATCTGCTAGCGATAGGGGCCGAGACTGAGAGAGCTACATGGAGCTATATGGATAAATATGCACCAAACAAGCCACTTTGAAATTTGTGCTCTTCTCATGAATATAGACTAAAAAAAATTGCATGACCCTCCCATCAACAAAGAATAAAAACACATGACCCTCCCCTATTTTCCTCCAGTGGTCCATTCCATAAATACCCGGTCCCTAACCTAACATCAACTATCACTAACATGATTTTAAGCGTACATCCAGCGTTGTTGTTCAATGATATTCAAAACATTAACTGGTTGTTATAGCTAGCCATTAAGCCTGTTTCAACTTACTTTTCAGAAATGCAATTGTTCAATCTGCTATGCCTAAAACAATATTGAAGACTGGTGTGGAATGGGAGCGTCTCTTCATTATGGATGAAGGGACTTTTTACCAATATCTCCGGGTAACCCATGCCCAATTTGATTATTTATTGGAGGTCCTGAGACGGCAGGGTCTGGATAGAGAACGTAAAGAATTTGAGATTCCCCTGAGGCAAAAGGTAGGCCTCCCGATAAAGAATGGCTGTTCAAAGCATCCTGGCGTTTTATTCTAATAGCTATACCACAATTAAATACATAAACACTATTTCTCCCTTTGTGGTTATTTGTTGAGGGCTTACATTCTTTATTTACAGGTTTCTCTTTTCCTCTGGTACCTGGCCAACCAGAACAGCTTCCAAGAGCTCTCGGACAAATTTTATGCGTCCCAGTCATCTGCACACAGGTAGTAGGTTTAGATGTTTTTTACATTTACAAAAAAAAACTCAGATTCTATTCTATTGTATTCTACAGGTGTGTGGTTGAAGTGATGCAAGCCTTGTGCACGATGGTGCCAATGTTCATCAGCTGGTACACGGAATGTGAGAAGATGTCAGTGTCTGCTGCATTCAGGGCGATGTGTGGCATTAACAACATCATAGGTACATTATTATTGCTTTTACTAATCCCCAGGGGATCGGGAAATTTTACATTTTCACAACTGGGAAATTCCGCAACATTTTTGTAGGAGCACCTGGTAAGTGCCTATTGAATCCTGTGACTGCCATGCACCAATATACTGGAAGCACTTTCCTTCTAGGCATACACAGCAATTAACCACTTCTGACATTGATCCACCTTCTTTGAGAGGTCTGGAGAAAAAATGGAGGGTTTAGTATTTTTTAGCGTCTTGGAGAATACTGATGCTGTTTGCTACTTCAAATATACAAGTATGTAACTTGCACTACCCTCCATACATTTCCTATCTCCTATTCTCCTAACCCTGGTATAAATAAAATCTGTCCTCTTATCTTAAGGTACATGCTACTAGGTGACAGCGCCTACATCAGTCGGGAATACCCTTTTATCGCCACGCCAAAGCGGGACCATCCAGGATCAGCAGAGGACCACTCAAATAAGCAGAGGACGCGTTGTGGTGGAACAAGCGTTTGGCAGGTAATACTATGTCACGGCTGATAATCAAACTCGCAATCTCAGAAACACGAACAACAAACGATAAAGTCACTGACCTTGTCCTAGTCTATACTATAATATTTTGACAGGGTCAAATGCAAGTGGAGGAGGATTAGGGACCTACAGAACACCAGGCTGGATGTGGTGGTCATGCTGATCATGTCAGCCTGCGTATTACACAACCGCTGCGCTGGACCTGCTGACATTTGCGAGGACCATCATGCTGATTGCCCTTGTCATGAGGATGAGAACCTTTAGAACCTTTTACAAAAGTTAATTCAATATTTGTTCCCCTACTTCCAATGTGCCTTGTGCTTTTATGTTACACAAAAAAAGACAATAACCACAAATGTATAAATATAAAATTAGATTTAATGAAGAATTAACACAGAAACTCAAATGCTATTTAAACAAACAAGTCAATAAATATAAATAATAATAAATAAATGTTATATGCTATGTTATTAATGTTTATTGTTCGTTATTGATGTTCAGGTACTCCCTCATAAAATTTTCGAAGGAGACCTGCTGGGCTCTCATTTCCTTCAACAACTCATTATGCCGCCTATCTCTTGCTTGGTCTGAATTTTTAATTGCTTCTGCCAGTGTATCTGTGTGCCCCCTTGCCCCCCTCGGCCTTCGTGCCAGTGGCGTGGTGTGTTGGTCTACTGGCCGTCCATATTCTTCTCCCCCTGCACCAAGCACCTCCGGCCTACGGATCACTAATCCGTTATTGTTGTCTCCTGTTATTGGAAACACTATATCGTGCTACCCTCCCAACAATGACTACGTTTACAAGCTGTCAATTTTCGGGTTATGGTCAGGTTAAGGTCACTATTCGGGTTTCTGAAACATTCGGAATAACCCATTTACATGCGTGAGCAGAGAGAGTTCCTCCTGTATACGTGGAATTTGTAATCAATTGGCAATATCCCGATGTAAACAGCAACGCACGGTTAGCGTCTGGACATACGGACAACATTAAGATGCAATAACTTTTCGGTCACCTTCTTATAAATCTCACTATCTCGGTACTTTCTGCCGTCAACAAAAGACATTATATTCATGTTTTTTACCACTGGGGCTGGGCGATATGGTTGAAAACTGTATCACGATATAAGTTTTTCATATCGGTCGATATCGATAATTATTGATATTTTTATGACCTATTTAAAATAAGAATAAGAATAAGAAAAATATATTAAATTTAAACATTTTTATTTTAAACTTAACCCTGCTCTGATTATAATCCCCTCAGTTATGAAAGCAGAAATGTCAACACAACCATGGAAAACACTCAAATAATTAAAATGTAAACAGGTCTAAAATCACAATGAACACTTAACAATTATCTCTTAACATTAAGGTGCAAAATTAAAGAATAAGTAAGAAATGCTTAATAAAGTGTCATAAAATAGTGCAAAGTGTTAGCTAAATATAAGAAACCTGAGAAGGAAGTATTTTCTGCAGGTTTAGTGCTAGGTTGGTAACCTGGCTTCTGGACAGTGCTCAGCATGTCTGCCTTCGTTATTTCTTTGTAGTGTTTAGTAAGGCGCTGATGCAGAGTACCTCTCCATGGTGGTCTGCTGCTTGTAGTGTTTAGTAAGGCGCTGATGCAGAGTACCTCTCCATGGTGGACTGCTGCTTGTAGTGTTTAGTAAGGCGCTGATGCAGAGTACCTCTCCATGGTGGTCTGCTGCTTGTAGTGTTTAGTAAGGCGCTGATGCAGAGTACCTCTCCATGGTGGTCTGCTGCTTGTGTTTAGTAAGGCGCTGATGCAGAGTACCTCTCCATGGTGGTCTGCTGCTTGTAGTGTTTAGTAAGGCGCTGATGCAGAGTACCTCTCCATGGTGGTCTGCTGCTTGTAGAGTTTAGTAAGGCGCTGATGCAGAGTACCTCTCCATGGTGGTCTGCTGCTTGTAGTGTTTAGTAAGGCGCTGATGCAGAGTACCTCTTCATGGTGGTCTGCTGCTTGTAGTGTTTAGTAAGGCGCTGATGCAGAGTACCTCTCCATGGCGGTCTGCTGCTTGTGCCGTGTTGCAGCTGCAGATGTTGTTGGACGCTGATGGCGAATACGGCTGTGCTCGAAAGTGTGAGCGCGGCTAAAGTGGTAAAACAAGTTTATGGTATTACCAGTGTTGGTCTGACGACATTGGTCTGACTACGGTCAGACTTATAAAATCCCCAAAACTGCTATACTGACTTTTCCTGTTTTATCAACGATTTCCTCGCTCGCTGCGGCACTCACTTTCCACTCCATGCCGGTTCTGTTATTGAACAACACGAGAAAGCGATGTGGCGCAACCAAACATGATACTGTTACATGATTGGCTGTCAGAGAGTCACTCCACAAGTTGCTAGGTTGCCAGAGAGTGAGGGTCTTTGTTCATGCAACCAAACTTGATTCACAACCTCTCGTTTTATCGACCGCATTTTCGCGATACATATCGTTATCGTTTTATTGCCCAGCCCTATTTACCACACTAATAAAGAAATTGGTTTGCTCCTCGCTCCAAAAGTTCGGTGCTGTGCTGCGTCTCGCCATTTTCTGCATTGACATATAACTATATTATTATAGTATATAATTATTATTATAACTCTGTTTTCTGGCACATACAAGAAGTTCCTCTACTCAAAAGACCAAGATTCCTTGCGAATAGAACATGCGCGGAACACAAATCAATGTTCCTTTTGATGGGCATATGCCGATTTACATGACCAAAATTTCGGATTAGAAAAGGGGTAACCCAGGTAGCATATTCAGGTTTTCAAAAACCGGAATATGAGCATATTCGGGTTTTTGCAGGTGTTTACATGGCCGTGCGCGACCGGGTTATTGCTAATATTCCGGTTTTGAACGGGTTATTGGCTGCATGTAAACGTAGTGAATGAGTCCATCTGATTGAAAAACTTGAATCTCATGGCCCCCCTCCCTGTACTATTGTTGTTGTCTTTAACAGCCTTATACCCATCGACAAGTGTCTGCCACTTGCGTGCCACTTTCCCAGAACTAAATTGTAAGTGGAATTTTTCTGTCAGCTTTGTGGCAATCTCCTCCCACAATTTTTTTTTGCCCCCTTTCCTCTCTTTATTTGATTATTCAGATCTTGGAGGCTCTTAGGGAGCTCACCCCCATCTGACTCCAGGTGCTCTCTGTGAGAGGAAAAACATTGAAACAATTAGAAAGACTGATTCAAAATCTTTTGAGTTTGAATTTGAGTTTATCAAGTAGTAAATAAGATCAGCTACCAAAAAATCAACAATAGGTCTTTAAGATGGAAACTTCTCTGTATACTCTTATCTTATCTTATCTATTATCTTATCTATTACATGCCTCATCTGCTCAATGCGAAATTTGGTGCTTTCTACTGAGAAAACGACCTCCTGCCCTGACTCTCCTGGATTGCCGGGGCCTGTTACTGCATCACTTGTGCCTGGGACTGCATCTTCACTGTTGATTTCTGTGGCTCCCTCTACACACTCCACAGACACACTTTGTGCCTCCAAGTTCATTCCTTAATCAACAATAAAATGTAACTGTCTATGTCAAGAACATCATGCATATGTGTCCCAAGTTTTAAAGATATTTGTCGACTGGTTATTGCACTACGATTTCTAATAGACATGTTATGGCATAGATTGTAAGTATTAACAATGACACTATATTTTCGAACTGCAGTGTTTTGTGTAGAAAAAAGAAAGACATATTTATTAGACATCAAAGTGCAATAGGCAGTCGACAATCATTCTTATTCAATACTGTCACTATTAACAGGATTGCTTTAACAATAATGACAACTTTAGGCGGGTTCCCCTGTTATTTTCACATAGTGTAGTTTAACAAAACTTACCAGGTGGGAGATGAAGAAGAACCCTACAGGTATTTGTCTCATACAAGAAATAAAACCCCTGGGGGGACTGATACAATGGAGTAATCAGGGGCTGGGTTTTGCCTCGCTGGCATTTGTAACCTCGCATGTCATCATCCAGGTAAACTGTTATTGAGTGAAAGTCGGTTTAGTTACGTTTATGTACACCAGATTTGTGTGTCTGATGATAAAATAATGACATTTGGCACACCGTCAAAGTTGGTAAGCTAAACATTGTGCTGTTGGCAGGGTTCAAGTTAGGCTACCTAACGTTAGGTAGCGGCCGTTACCACACGGTAACGTTAACGTTAGGTAACGGCCGCTACCTAGGTTGCCATTACCTAACGTTAACGTTACCGTTAGGTAGCGGCCGTTAGCCTACCACACGTTAATGTTAATGTTAACGTTAGGTAACGGCCGCTACCTAGGTTGCCCTTACCTAACGTTAACGTTTATTTTAATTTCTCACCGTTAATCCCCGGCGTCTGTACAACATGTGCTGGGATCGCCATTGCTGTTTATGTGTGTGACGTCAAAAACTGGAACTGGGAGTACAACGATCTGGTACGAGTTCACGAGTAGTAAGTTACGAGTTTGGCTGCCGTTCCAGGCACTTTCACGGGTAGAAGGTTGTGAAAACACGAGTTACGGGTTGCCTGGAACGCACCGATAGACGGTATATAAGAATGGACCAACAGATCCCGTTGCTCTGGACGGACACCAGTGAAGGCTATTAGAAGCACTTTTCCGGTGATCGCTAGCTTTACTGCGCAGCCTCCAACTGAGAGAGACAACGTAAATGTGACGTGAGTAACGTGTCTGAAAGTTGTAAGTCTTCTGGTAGCTGTGCCAAGAGAAATCTCAATCATTCCCAATCTTGTAGAGACGGAGAGCGTACGTATATGTAAGGAGATAACATGGGCACAGGCTAATTATTGCTAACTAAAATGCTAGTTAACATTAGTAATTAAACCTAAACAGCTCATGTAAGTCAAAACTGCCTGCGAGCTTCTCCTGTACTATACGGTAATTCCTCTACTATGTGACACAATCGTTAGCCTATTTTTACAAAAACGTCTGCTATAGAGCCATAACGTGAGATACAAGGTAATGGAGCCTTTTATACATTGTCGTGTTTCTTTAGAAATAAACAATGGACAAATAGAGTCTTTAAATGCTTTAGATGTTAAGTTATTCGCTGTCAAGTGACGTCAAAATGAATGCTAGTCAGTGGAATGCTAACGGGAGGTGATCTCTTTGTAGCATCAAAATGGTACCATAGCAGGTTTGAGTTCTGAAGCGAAGCTTACCCCCTTGCCCCTAACTAGAAAGAGGCTGTTCAAATACAGATCTGAATGGTAAATGGACCACAAGTAGATGAGTCCTGTCTGCGGGAATAAGTACAATACAATCTGTACACTTTACCATAGAGTGTTTTCTGTCTGAGCTCAAGCAACTTTGAGCAGTAGACTACCACGTTCGTGATACCCCATCTTCCCTAGAGGCGGATACAGTTAGTTGTTAGCTAAAATGTGCACTGTTGTTATTAGATCGTACTGTGTTTAAAGCAACACATCCTCATACCTCAACTACAGTATAGGTCTATTACCAAAGACTCCCAAAACGACACAAATGACCGTTCTATTTACTGCCACACAGTGGCGGTTTTAATTATGTGACGTTCTATTGAATGTAACAGGCGCAGTAAACGTTGTGAAATGGGACTAGTTAAATTGAGGCAACAAAAGTTAGGGTTAGTGAAACATCAGGGATTGGCCTAAAATGAGTCACTTAAAGCTATTAGTGTGTAGTTTCTGTTGCCCCCAAGTAATGACAACAGAACTGTCGGCGCATCCACGGGACACAAGCCTTCCGTAATTGCGCACGTGCCCCCACCCCTCCTCCACACACAGTTACTTGTAGCCAAGGAGAACACGGAGGATTAAAATATCATGATGGACTCTTCAGAAGAGGTAGATTATCTTAGTTTCTGTGCGCGAAATTCGCCGGACAACACAATGTTTTAAACACAGCCATACTCAGAAATACAGAGAGAGTTGTGTAGAGCTGATAGTCTTAATTAGCTTTGTATCAACTTATTTGGCAATGGCTTGAATGTAACGGACGTTCACCAATAGAATAAAAAGTTACGCATTAAAGCTTTAACTGTAAATGATGATGTAAATGATTTAAATGAGGGTGAAATGTGACGTCACGGACTAAGGTCAGTGAAACTCGGTTGATTTCAAAAGGACACTCGACTTTTGGTTTCACATGGGACACAAACACTGAGTGTGAAGTGAAAGTCGAGTGTTAATTTGACCCATCTACCACCCCAACCTGCATCCTAATATGCTGCTTGCATAACCGACCCACACAGACGTTTTGTTGGTGAGGACGGTCTGGTTTAGAGTCATCATGTTATAGTTAGCTATGACGTGCCATTCTCCCAGATACACAAGTTGACAGTTCTCTGAGGATATATATCAGAAGACCGCCAGCGAGCAAGCGTGTATGTGTGAGAAAGAGAATATTTACCGATAACACACTTTGTGGAAATAATCTTCCAAAGAGTAGGATACCCCATCCTTCCTGAAAGGTGTTGGACTGAAGGTTAAAATTAGATTTATTCAATTCCTACATAAGAGAAGATAATATGCTTTATCATTTATAAGAGGTGTTGGACTGAAGGTTAACGTTATTTCAATGCCTATATCCAGAGAAGTTGTTAAAAGGGAATTTATTTTCATAAATAAATGCATTGTTCAGTCATCCACCATAATGATCTCTGTGGCTACCAAGTCAGTGCTATTTTAGAGTTTATCAATTGATTCTTCCAAATATACCAAATTATTATTTTGACAGACCAAACATTTGCCAATGTCTAGGATCTGATGTCTTAATCTTAAATATAATGAATGTAACTGTGCTTTATTGACTGTCTGTCAGCAGGATTACAGAAAAACTACTGGCCAGAGTTCCAGAGTAATAACTTGGTGGAAGGGTGTAGCATGGGTCAAGGAAAAACCCATTACATTTTGGAGCGGATCGGAATCACGGGGCGAATACATAATTTATTTTTCACTTTCATTAGGGCATTTGTGATGCATTCATGTGGTGTCGGAATAATTGGAGAAAGTAATTCCTGACTGGGAAAATTCACACTGCATTCAAATTGTGAGATAGTGTGGAGGTCTGTGCTCTCTGAGTGCTCTTTTAGTTTCCTTTACATTCATGTTGAGAGTAGCAGAGGACCAGAATGCAGGAAATGAATATCTTTCAATAGAATTCTCCTAGGGAAGGACCACCGAAACCCCTGCTTGATTTGTGGCAACCCTACCTGGTTATGTAACAAAGGTCTTACATCATTTTCTTGCCTGGCGTAGAAGCAATGGGCCTCATTCACCAATATCTTCCTACGTTTTTACTAAAATTTGTTCTTAAGTCTACGTCTGATTCATGACGTGTTCTTAACAGCAGAACTGTTCGCAGGTGTGTTGAATCCACGTTGCTCCTATTTAGCATAGGTAAACGCCCCCGTTAATTCCCATAAAAGTGCATGAGATGGCAGGGTCGTGTGCACACTCAGAGAAATATACAAAAAAAAAAAAATACGTGGTAAAGATGGTGAAAAACTTTAGTAATTCTGAAGTGGAGGTACTGCTGCAAGTAGTTAGAAGAAGAAAAACAAGACATAATTTTTAGTAGCGTCAACAGTGGATACAAAGCAGCGAACGCTGTACATTGAACGCTGTATCCGGAAAAAGGCGCAGAACTGATGAAGTAAAAAAAGAAATCTGAGAAGAAAAAAAAAATGAATACGCCATTGTGTGGTGTAGTCCTAGTCTTCAGAAATATGCATACTTTGGCCGTACAAATAGCGTGATCAATCACTTATTATTGGATGGCAAGGTTCACCGTTAACATAATTGATGTGAATTGAAGGCGAAGCAAGGCAAGTTAATTTATATAGGCCTAGCACAATTCATAAACTGGATATTCAAAGTGCTTTACAAATGAGCAGAAATGTAAGTGTAGTGTGTATTTATTAAAACAAAGAAACATACCGTATAATTATGTGTAAAATATTTCAATTTTAAATTAGAATGGATGAAAACGGTATAACTTCTTATTTTGCGCAAACATTTCAGCTCTCAATTGTATGTAAGAGTGCTCTTGAGTGTTCATAGATTCTGTTCTAAATCCCAAATCCCAAATAAGAAAACACTGGTGAATGCCAGAATCTTTGTGAAAACTGCGTTAAGTGGGGTTCAACAACAAATTTGTTCTTAAGAACGGTGAATGAGGCCCAATGTTAGTAATACAACATTCTCACTGCGGGCTGTTGGGAAATGTACAGATGTACACCTAAACAGTGGGACTGTTTTGACAGTAGGTTGTGCTGCAGGAGGCTGTTCAATCCTTTCTTGTTGAATTTCCTGTGACAAACACAGTCACAACTTCCAGCTACAGTTGCTAGGAAGCTTTTTGACACATAATGGGCCGTTGTGGTAAGAATTATTGCTATAGAGTATACAACTGGAAAATACCATGCCTCCTAATTCTCTTTCATACTTTGGCTTGTATATGACCGTCAAACAGACAAATGTGCATATTTCACAAAATGCTTAAATATTTCTATTCAATTCCAAAACACACCATGTAGTTTGTATCAACTAGTCATATGTGAGAATTTAAGTTTGTCCTGCAGAATATGAGATAAAGATTTAAAGTTTTTTTCCAATTGCCGAAACACAATTTTGCAAACTAGGCTGGTTTTATAAAAATACTTAAAACAAATTAACAAAACCACACACCCAAACTGCAAAAGATCTCATATATCCTCCAAAATGAAGTACTGCAACCAAAACTACATATAGCATTATCAAATTCAAACTTTTGCACCAAATGGCACTCACTTCATTCATGTTACCAGAGTTTTGTCTAACCAACTATACACACTGCTGGGCATAATGAAAAGCACTCTCATCTTTACTATGCTTTGCCATAATACTAAAATAGTTCAAATTGTAGAAAACTCTTCAGATTGTTCACATGCACACAAATATTTGCAGATACACACACATGCTGTTGAAAAAAAATGTTTTTCACCAAACAAGTCAGTGCAACAAATGCACAGCAGATATATTTACATTGGACTGAACAAAAATATGCTCACAAAAAACAGTAAACTGAAAAACAAAAATTGCAGAAATGGTAACAATTAACCATTGAGGTTTGGCTAGGTGACACATATATCGGCCAATTAGCTCACGTAGTGTCATTTTCAATGGCAGTGTTTTGAAATGGCAAACATGTGACTTTATGTCAGATTGTTGTGTCTTATGTAGAGAACCGTGTTCAGTGCATTTAAAAAGTGCCATTTTGAATTGCAAAATGTGTGTAAAGCAGAAAATTTGTTTCAACTTTTGGAGACTTGAGAAGAGGATTTTCTCTCTGTGTGTCAGTTTAAATAATTGTGCTATCCATGCCATTTTAGTGTGTTAGCAATTGGAAAGAAACTAAAAAATCATTACAGTGAACAAAAATCTCTTGATTGTCACTGACTGCCTTACATCTTGATGAGTAAACTGTTTTAGTTTAACTGAGCAATGAGCTCAAACGCTGTTACCAATTTGTAAAATATTCAATACCCATTTTCCAATCACAAATATCCACTCCACACTTGGTGTGAATTAGCATCTATTTCCTCCAACCGCAGAGTGAATTTGGATGCTTCTTCAAAGCTTTTCCCTGAGCTTTAATCACGTTACAAACCAAGTACAGGTAGCAGGGGAAGTGAAAGCACTCCATCTGAGCGCTTTCGCTGAGAAATCACAAGCTCAGCCTGCATCAACTCTTTTAGCCCTCACAGTCAGATAGAGTTAAACCTGATTAGAGAAGATTGGTAAGATTGGTTAGGAGCCACTGATGGAGAAAGAGCCCTTTGAGCTCTTCTCATTCCCGTCAGCACCACTCTTTAATTAACTCACAAGGACCTTTGTGTGCGTGTGTGTGTGTGTGTGTGTGTGTGTGTGAGAGAGAGAGACCAGCAGGGTATGCTTTGAGGCTGATTGGAGCCTGATTATTCAGTCTAGACTTTACTGAACTGTCCTCAGTGGGAGGGTAAACTCACAAAGTGGGGTTTTGTCTGTTTGTGTTTGCATGCTCATGTCCAATCCAAGCAAGACCCATCTGACTGTCTGTCTGACAATAGAGCTCAACAGTCCTGCCCCTTCTCTGAGAGACCTTGGGTTCCAGAAGTAAATTTCCCATTCATTTCTCCCATTGACGTCTGGAAAAATCCGTACATAAAGAGTTTTAGACCATGCCTTATGCTAACCAAATGGTACGTGACTCATATGAATACAACGTACCATTTCGAGTGAAAAAACGAACAGAAAATCCAAAAAAAGTCAAAGGTACAAGACTGTGTACACAGAGCGAAGGAACTACTCATCCCATAAACCACCGCGCACCACTGAATAAAGGAAGCTACGTTAGTTTAGCTAACAGCTAATTTGGCTAACCGCTAGCTGAGACAGCATGTAATAACTTTAAAAGACTCTCAAAATAAAACCTGAAAATAACCGTTAAAATATATAACGGCTGTTACGTCAGCTGTAGCCTGCTTTCCACAGTGTTTAGTTTGAGATAACGTTAGTTTAGACTGAATCAAGCTGTCAGCTAGCGGTTAGCCCAATTAGCTGTTAGCTAAACTAACGTTAGCTTCCCGGCAGAGGCTAACGCAGCGGTTCTCAAAGTGTGGGGCGCGCCCCACTGGTGGGGAATAGAGACGTGAAAGGTGGGGCGCGCCAAACGGGAGGAAATTTTCCTTTTTATGCCTTTATATCTTTATCCAGGCATCCCAACTGTCCCGGAAGTTCCGGGAATCTCCCGCATATTGATAGCGGCTCCTTGACGCCCGCAAATGAGATCAAATCTCCCGGAATTTGGAGCAAGAACGCGCACTAGACTAGAGAGTGAGTGACTGCGTGTGTGTGTGTGTGTGTGTGTGTGTGTGTCAGGGTACCCGCGGGGTCTTAAAAGCATTGAAAAAGTCTTAAATTTGATCGTCTCAAATTAAGGCCTTAAAAGCCTTGAATTTGGTATACAAAGTCATGGATTTCGTTACAAAGGTCTTATATTGTTTGCCTTTCCTAGGATTAAGTTCATACCGTAACAAAATTAACTGTTACCAATGTAGGCTAATTAAAAACTGACCGTCACCCGTCGCTGGACGCACCGGAGCCTTCAGACAAAGCTCAAGATAACAGGCTAACGGCTTATTAGCTAGTCAAACACCGAGCGGCTTCATATTAATCTGCTCGGTGCTTCTTATTACAAACAGAGCGAGCAGCCGCCGGACTCTAACATCTGGTGATCCGTGCAGGACTTGTGAGAGACCATGTGACCGGCAGGTAACGTTAAAGGTTCGCTGCTACTGTAGCAGAGCTGCAAGGAAAACAGGGCTCTCAAGTGTCACACATTGAGCGTGACTGTCACGCACTCCCGCCACACATTGTATTTCTCACGCGGAAAAACTATTTATAACATATTTAATATTCTGCAGCGCCCAGAAGTTTTCTGGTGCGCCGCTCTCACTATGGAACTGACAGGAATCCAGCGTGGCTCCCCTGGAGTTCTTAGTCAAGCCTGCCACTTATCAGCCAATCAAAAAAAAAAAAAAAGGGGCTATACAATAGCCAATCAGAAAATAGTACTATTGTATCTGGGTAAGATTTAACGCAACAACCAATGAGAAAAAAGCATAGAGCAGCGTACAGACACTTCCCTAAACGTTCCCAAACAGGGCTCTGAGTCTGTCAGAAGGTCTGAGATCTACCGTATCAGCACAGCAATCACGTAATGCACAGCAGACTATGATGCAGGTAGATTATTTTATAGTTTTTTTTTTTTAGGTACTTTATTTTTCTCAAAATATCATGACTCCTCCAAATCTCAGAGAACACAGATATATTTTGAATGTGCAAAAAGTTTTGAACATGAGCAGAAATCTTGCTCAAAACACATCTGAAATATTACAGTCCAGGGGTGTATTAATTCATTAAAATTAATGAATTTATCATTGAGGTGAATAATTGTCATATGCGCATTTAAGGAGGTTACTTCCTCAACAAAAGTTGTCACTGCCTGTCCTTAAAACTTAAGAGCCCTGAGTAAATGCTGTACTGAGCTGTGTGTTTTCAGTGTTAAACACAGCTGCAGCTATTCATGCATGACTGTTGTTGGTGATTTTCAGAGATGGAAGACTTACTCACATCATGTATTTCAGTAAAAGTAAAAAAAAACAGTGTTTTAGAGTTACAAATTGTCAGTTACAAGTCCTGCATTCAACATTGTCCTCAAGTAAAATACTGCATACTGTACTTAAAGTACCAAAAAGTAAAAGTGCTCATTATGCAGTGTAATATATCTTATATTATTGGATAATATTATATTATTATGCCACATCATATCTCTGTGAGATGGGCTTTTCAGCTGTTGCTTCACTGAAAACAAAGTACAGATCTCAGCTGAACATCGAGCATGACTTGAGAGTGGCAGTATCAAGCCTGCAACCCCAGTTTGAGAAATTGTCCAATGCAAAACCTGCCCATTGCAGCAACTAATGCAGGGATAAATAGACCTGTCTTGCCAAATTGATTTCTTTTTTTCTTTTTTTAACAGATTGCAAAGTGCCGCTTTTATTTATTTTGTATTTTTGAACTTGATACAAATTTTGACACAGCTGTACTTTTATTTTCTTTAATTTTGAACTTGTTGTTATTGGATGTAGATTGTTAGTTTGTATTTAGATACAACTTGTTACTATACTGATACTAGTTGTTCAATAATTTGGAACAGTTTAAGCTTGTTGCGTATTTCACTAGCATTGTGTTGGGCCGATGGGGGCAGGTGGGGCTTGAAAATTCCGCCTTGTCCAAAGTGGGGAATGACCGAAAAAGTTTGAGAACCACTGGGCTAACGGCAGAAGCGTGGAACAGATGTTGTGTCGTAAATCCTCGTGACGGATCATGTAGGTAGCTCCCCCTCCTCACCAGCATGAGTTCCACCAATCAGAGGCATCACTGTGGGATTATGGGATTGTTCAGGATTGTGGGTAATGAAGTACTTAGCCAAGACATCGTGATCGTGTTTATCTCAAAACAAGGTTGGTGCCCCATGATTTTTGGCATCTATATGATCATATATAATCGCTTAGTTAAGTCTACCATCGACGGTTACCATTTTATGGCTTATACTCCAATTTGTCAATGGAGAAATTGCACTGTATTTTTACTTCCGGAACCCACTGTGGGCGGGACTGTTGAACTCTATAATCCAGACAACAGAGGCTGTAGAGGTTTTTGGAAAATCAAAAAAACAAAAACAGCGGGTTCTTAATTCCAGAGGTAGATAAAAGCAGCTTTTCATTTCCAGTTGGTGAAAGTTGATCAACGGCTAGCTAATTTATCAGCTGATGAGCTAGCTAATTAATACCTACTTACACATTTACTTAGTTACTAACACTCCTTGAATGGCCTTGAAACAAGAAATAGGTAAAAAGGTCTTAAATATGCAAATTATATGTATTATTGTCATGCTAAATGTTTGAGGCTTAAATTACATGCTCCAGGAAGAAAGTAGAGTTTAACATGTAAGCCTGAGCCTAAGAGCATACTAAAAGTCTGGGACTGTGACAAAACTTGGAAAAAGGCATCTAAAACAGTTTGGAGCCTCCCACTTTGAAAACCTAGGTTCTAAAGTAATCCCTGTTTGAATTAGTTTACTAGACTGGGATTTTTCTAACGTAACGGGTAACCCCACAAAATAATGTAATTATTTCTGTGCCTTTGAAAGTAAACACCATGTTATCGTTGCTATTTTAGGTGGTAAGCTAGTTAGCCAGACATGCTAATGTTCGCAGATTATGTTAACACAGATAAACACTAGGGGTGGGAATATCCAGAGGCCTCGCAATACGATATCATCACGATACTTATGTCACGATACAATATTATTGCGATTTTAAAGATATTGCAATATTCTGTGATATATTGCAATTACCTTTTTTCCAACTTCAAATTTTTCCCAATTTCAAATTATGTCCCCAAAAGAAAATTTTGTCAACATCTGTTTTATCTAAAAAGATACATTTCTCTGCTTGTTCATCTCCCTTAAATTTTATTGCTGCAAAATGGGATGGTCAAGCAGACAAACTGACCAACACATATATAATAAGAGATCGATACTTGGCGTCTGTGTATTGATACAGTATTGCCACGGAAAATATTGCGATACTATGCTGTATTGATTTTTTCCCCCCACCCCTAATAAACACACTGTTTTGTTCATTTCTTACACTTTTGCTGTTGTGTTTTTGGTTGAGGAAAGGCAATTAAAAAGAAAGTCCATATAGTTTGTTCTTTTCTTGATTGTGGTGTTCTATTTCGTATAGGCTTTGCCCTCTAAGGCTACGCTATTGGGTTTACTATACTCATAGAATCTGGATTTACAATACGTAACTATCGATCTATTTTATTTCAACATCAAGATTTAATGAACTGGCTGGCTTCTCATTCAATTGTTGTTGAGTATCAAAATTGTCAAAAAAATAAAGCACATTTTTAAAACTATGGTAAACACCAGATAAGAATTTGTGTCTTTTGTGTCCTGGCTTTTTCTGCAAGTCCAATGACAAACTGCTGTTAAATGTAACAGACAGCTTGGTGTTCCTGTCCTCAATTTATAAGTCAGGGAGACTGAATATCCTTTACGTCCTTATCATTTTAACCTCCAAATTCCCAGCAAAATGTGTCTCACCATGAGGGACTAAGACACTTTTAAGGTGTCAGAGGAAGAAATGTCAACTTCCTTTTAGCCGGGTTGAGGTCAGGTCCCCTTAAAGCTACTGCCATGGATTCACAGAGTGGATTCATCTTCATGAGGACACTTATCTCAGAGGATTGAGAGCTTTATCATTGAAGCTCACAATGCCAAGATCACATTTAAGATCAATGGAGTGGTATCTCAAAATGAATCAATGACCAGCTAATGTATCATGTAAACCCTATACTGTATACTGGGCTTTTATTACTGAAATCTGAATCAATTGAACCTCAACAAATTGACAGAAGCAAAGCCCCAAGACTTGTTATACAAACGCAGACAGCCAGACCCGCAGACGGACTTCGTCAATGCCCTGTGAGGCCCTGCGTCTGTACTGTGTCAGATCCCCCTGATCTGAATGTCAAATCCATAATAAGGTCTGCTGTCCATCATCCTCTGCCATCTGTAGTCAGCCATCAAAGTCAGAAAGATAGCAGCCAGGTAGCTCTTATCTTGCTGAGCCACAGCTGGGCCGAGATAGGCAGCCACCATCTCCGCTTCCTCCACAGGCAAACAGAGACACGTCAATACACACATCAGTGGTGCTGTCGCTCACCGGGTTGATAATCTCTACTGTCAAAACATGGATTCAAAGTTTGGAGAATTTCCACTAAATCAGGAATTGTTGCATTAATTCTCGTCAGGATTTATTTGATTCATGTAATTGTTTTTTTCTCACAAAATGAAGTAGAATATAGGTCATAGAGCTATCATTCTTCCAATGCTAAGATGCAGAGTCTGATAACAAACCAACATATTTGCCTTTTCATTTGGACTGTGGTGGACTGCAACTAATTACAGTTATAACTCTTTTTGTTGAGACTGTGATGGACAATGAAGGACAACCACCATTCCTTAAAGCGTAACTCTCACCAAAATGCATCCTAGGGTATTTTTGTGAATGTAAGTGAGTCAAACTTTAGTTTAAAATCATATTTAGGACCGAATCGCCACTTTTAAGATTCACCGTATTCTCGTTTTTGAGTCAAATGGCCTTTTGAATGGGAGTGATAGGGCACTCTCATGCTAGTCTCAAAATAGCTATTTTCGAAATACTAAGAAGACTCAACACAACATGAAACTTTGCTTCAAGTATCACCATGAGCTCTACACCTTAACACAAGCATTGGCAACATTCTTTGTGTACACAGATTTACTAAAAAGAAAGTTTTTGAGCAACTCACAGCAGCTGTTGTTGTTTCCGGCCACTACCACCTCGGCAGTCAAAACGAGTCGATATCCGAATGCGAATGAACAGACTCCATATGAGGCTCCTTTTTCAACTACAAGGTCAATATTGTTTTTCAATAACGACAAAACAACGACTTATCCATGCATTTATATGGAACTAAGCTTTAGGAGCTTTCCGTCTTTACTCTCCTCCCTGTTACGTTGCATTCACAAATCAATTGTTTTTGACTGATAAAATGGCTGCAGCCGGAAACAACAAGAGCTAAGGTGAGTTGTTCAAAACCCCTCTTTTTAGTAAACTCTGGGTACACAAACAATGTTTGGTGATACTTGGAGCATAGTTTCATGTTGTGTCGAGCCTTCTTGTGTTTTAAAAATAGATATTTTGAGGCTAGCATAAAAGTGCCCCTATCACTCCCATTCAAAAGGCCATTTTGACCGAAAAAACAAAAATACGGTAAATCTTAAAAGTGGTGGTTCTGTCCTAAATATGCTTTTAAACGAAATTGTGACTTGGATACATTCACAAAAAGACCCTAGGTTGCATTTTGGCTTGAGTTACACTTTAAGTATTTCCTTTCACTTTCTGTTTGCATCTATTTGTTAACCCTAAATTAACTGGAACCAAGCTCAGTGGACAGTTGCCACAACGAGAGACCGGACCTGAACAGTGCTGGTCGGACCACGCAATCGAGTGGAAGACTCACAGGTAATGAGTGAAGAGACTGAAGAAAGCCAGCTGAGCTCACTTGTGGCAGGTGTGGCCTGAATCCTTTCCTTGAGTGGCAACCAAGGCATTTAGATAAGGTGTGGCATGTTAGTAGCTGGTATAGCCATAAGGCTTAGAAGAGCTAAAAGAGAGTGAATATTGGACTAACATTTGTCATGCTGAGAGACACACAACTTCAAATCAGTTCTCTGTGTCTGCTGAATGTGTAAATAGGCAACTGCCATATGAACTTTATGAGGCAATAACACGTCAATGTTATTTTTTCAGCCTGTTCTGCGGCCCTTGATGAATAAAGAAAGGATTCAGCATGCAGCTTTAAGTTTGATATTCAAGCTGTTTTATACTTACTAGGGCATTGCCTGTTCAGAATGGTTTGATTGCTTGGTCTCTGGTTTTGCTGCTTGTAGCTTTCTCTCAAAAACTACAATACATGTCATAATCCCCTAGCATTGCTAGAGTATACAAGCCATTTGCTAACAGCCAGCTATTTGGGACCAAGCTATTTCCAGGAACAAAAGGCCTACATGAAGCACTACAAACAAATATGTCCCGTAGAGCACAAGAGCTCACACTCAGCAATGCACCCACCGAATATGAAGTTGAACAGTTCTCAAGAAATTGAAGGATAGTCAACATACATACAGACAGAGACACCTTCCATTTTATTTAAATATACATTATAGGCTACTTATATTTTAGGGGAAAATGCTTTTCACTCAACTACACTTATTTGACAATATAGTGACTTTGTTATCTTGCAAATTGTGATAAAAAAAATCCTAATATATGATTCCACACTCAGTGGCCACTTCATTAGTACACCTATACAATCTGTTGCAATTAATTACAACAGCCCTGCACTTGTGGCTGACATAGTCAGACGTGTAGATTTAATTACAGCTTTATTATCCAGGTCATAGTTGGTGGTGAACTGCACTACATTATAGACTATTTTATTGTTACTGCCATTCACATACATGAGTGGAGCATAATATTAGAAACACCATCACTAATAACCTCAGTGCTAAAACATATAATTGAATTAACTCCTTTATGACTGTGTAAAAAAAAAACGATGAACATTAGGCATCATAAAAGCATAGCATAACATAGTTGTATTGGATTGCATTAGACTGCACAGTTGTGGTTAATAAAGTGGCCGCTGTGTGGGTTACTGTATATAAAGTTATTCAAATGAGTTAGAGCTACAACTTTAAGGTGCTACACTTCAGCAATCATAGTCCAATAAGTTCATTTTATATTAATACTATACAGATAGAGCCATTCTGCTTCATAATGCAGTTTAACACATTACATTACACAATACATTGATGATAATACCTCTGTACTTACTTAGGTAAACAAGGTGTTCTGCTGTAATACTAATTTAACTTAAGTAGTGCATCAGAATACTACCTCCACTGCTGCCTTTGGAAAGTTGTAAAGTGAACTAGGTGGTGTAGGCTACATTATCCTCTCTTTCTTATTCAAGGACTTCGCTACTGTTACCCTCTATGAGAGTGGCCTACTCTCCCTGATGTTCAACCTCTTCATTCTCATCTCGTCTCCACACTGGCCCTCTCCAGTTGGCGCCGTGCTCCAGAGACACCAGCGATAATTAATCAAGTCGCACAGGAATGCGGTTATTGCTGATGGAAAGTTGGCTTACAGAGAAACAGTTTGGGTCTGCATTTTCAGGCACTCTCAATCAATCTGTCATGTTCCGCAGATGTGAGAGAGTAATGAATATGAATTGGTGCTCCAGAATGAATGAGTTTTACCCTCAGGAGGATGTCACCTGCAATGAGCCGTTTTATAGCCCTCCTCGCTCCTGCATACCAAGCAGGGCCAATTGGCTGTTAGAGCCAGATGGATGTTCGTATACATTTGGAGTTTTTAGCTATATTGACAGGGTGATAATCACAGTCTTAATTAATGGTGATTAACTTAGCTCTTTAACTCCCGCTAAGGTAGCAAATGTTACCTACAATGTAACCTGGGCAGTTGTGGCATAAATACAATCATCTCAGATAGCTATCTGAATTGTAAGTGCATCCAAGAAGCATTTAAGGCGGATGCTTTAAGATGCAATGTTGAAAAGGTGTAAATGCATACGTCTCACCAAGGTGCATACGTAATCTTTACTCCTCCAATAGTGTAACTGCGTCAGTAGGCAATCAGTGGAACTAGCCACTCACTGTCTGACCCTAATTTGCATGCACCTGGGAAAATAAAAGCCGGATTGTGATCAGATTTGCAGTCTAGCAAAAAGACACATAATACTATTTTGCATTCATGTAAATGACTGAAAGGTGGTTAGTATAACTTCTGCCTTGATAAATGTTTAGGTTGCTGCACTTAATCTTAAAAGGTAACATGTTAGGCCTGAGGACACAACACTGAGGTCTAAATCACTGCAGCCTAATGCTAAACGACTTCACCAGAAGTCATAACAAAGTGAGTGCCGGCAGCACCGTCAAGCTCTGATGAACACATGAAATGGGTTTCATGGCTTTAGAGGGATGTATGCACAGTTTCACACAGATATACAAAAACGTACACACAGGCACACACACACACACACACACACACACACACACACACACACACACACACACACACACACACACACACACACACACAAAATGTCAATGTTTCCAAAATGGCTCATTAAAGGCACTCCATACTGGTTGAACATGCAAACAGTGATCAGGTTACTCCATTATTCATTATTCAGCTTGCTGCCCAAATGCTCATTAAGCACTCATGTTTATGCCATGTGCGCATTGTATGCATACGTGGTGTAGTTTTGACAAATGTGATATGTGAGATGTGGCCAAGATCAGATTTGGCTTAACAATATTACAGCACAAATTCAAATGAAAAGTGCTTTATTAATCATTCTTAAATGGCATAAGGTGAGATAATTAGTTCTAAATGAAGCAAGTGGTTCAGCCAAACTTTCTGTTTTTTAGGTTTTAAACTTTGGTGCAGGCTGTCCCATTAACACCTGTTCGGTGTCAAAATGTTTGCAGGGTTGTATTTTGATGATTCATATTCCTCCCAACGTTTTGCCTGGAAGTGTGATCTAAGCCAGCACAATGTTGCTTGAGTAGATGAGCTTAAAGGCACATTGTAAATCAATCTGGGCTTCAGTCATATAATGAGATGGAGATCAGTAATGATAGCGGCAACAAAACAAATAGCTGTGACCCCACACACACACAAGTGAGCGATAAGAGCTTCATTATGAAGACACAATAAATAACAGGTCAGTGTGGAGATGCAGCTATTCTTCCTGAATAGATAAATACGTATTGAGGCTTTCTATGTCTGCAGTATTTCAGATATAAAGACAGTTGCATCACCACTCATACAATCAACACGTTGGAAATAATGAAATTCTGCATGGCAAAGTTCAGTCTAGTGACAATATCTCTTAGTTTTGTCTCCCATTTAATAAGTCAAAAGGATAATTTGAAAATCCTGCCATCTTGTGTACTTCTCAGCTGTGTAACCCATTGAAAAGTTTAGTTCATTGTAAAACCCATGGCAGAGTACTAGCCCTGCCATGATTTTCCCCATTGGAAAAAACGGATGTGTTTTCATTAATAAAAGTTTGCTGTCCTAAAATATCCATGCAGCATTAAAAATTAGCCAGTGTTGCTGGGTTATACAGTGGCCCATTTCCATGCAGTTCCTGCCGGGTCATTAAATATGGATCCTGTCCACAGAGAGTGATGTATGGGATTATTTTTGTGCCTTTTAATTCCAAGTAAAACTTCTCACGTATCAACAAAAATCACTAACTCAAGCAAAAAAATGTCACCAAAGGTAAACTTTGCAAACAAAACATTTGTGTAGTCGTAAACTATTGGTCTTTTATTCGTTGGATAATGTGTCCTTTTGTTTACAGTTCCCTCTGCTTCTTTCTCAATGATCAGTCTTTTGCTCTCTCCATCTCGTTTGCGGTTGTACTCCCAGCTTTCTTGTTTCTCACGAGGGCGGGTCTTACATGGGTGCATCCCCATTGGCTAATGAGTTTTTGGAGTACGTTTGAGTGACAGCTCAGTGCCTACCTGCTAAAGATACTTTGGAGGACACACAAAACACTCTACACAGCGGATTCCTACAAGATTAATAAAGTGTAAGTATTGATTTTATATATTGTCATTGCAATCATGGTTACTAGAAATCTGGTGTTTTGTTGTTTTAAGTTATTAGCTAGTAAAGCTGTGTAAGTTAGTATTTAACGTTAGGTAACTGCTAACTTTATCTAAAACAAATGCTAACCAAGCCAAGTAATGTTGGCTTACTGTAGCTACGTTACTGAACTAATTTGCCATGGGAATCATGTAGGCTTAGTGAGGCCTTACTCAATGTTGCTGTATTAATTATTGTCCTCTTTCTGTAGAACAATGAAACATTGTGGGACTTGCAGGACCTGAACAGAGCTATGATGCTGTCCCAGGTAGAACTGTAACATAGCTATATGGTCTGTTATGACAAATTATTATCCAGCAAATTGTTGTGGTTGCTATTCGTCTGATAATACAAAATGCTAGGGTATTGGTTAAGTTGTACAGTGTAAAAGCTGTGAATATAATGTATTCTATCTAGAGGTTGACATATGCAGTACATATGCAGTGTTAGCACTACTTAACTGGTTCTTCTTTATAGTAATGTGCTTTATTATAGCACAGCATAAAAACAAACTCAGTAATGATAGCTACATTTACAGCCAAGAGAATGACATTAGACAAGAATGTTCATCTGTACTTTACTAGTTATGACAAAGGCTGGCTATCCTAACTCTAATTACATGTATTATGTTGCATTTGCAAGCAGTTCAGCAGAAGCGAAGTGTTCATAGTGTTTTTTAAAGCCTAAACATTTGCTAATGGCTACTTGAAAGCAAGTTATTTTAATTGTGAATCACCCAAGCTTAGAAGCCACACTTATCAATAAGAACTTTGTTACCATTTGATTTGTGTAAGGATTTTTGTTATCATTTTCTATCACAGCTCACATCAGGCAGCAGGCATCTGGGCAACCAAGAGGATGTGGTCACAGCAGAGGGAGAGGAGCCTTCGGTCTCTCTGTGGAGGAAACACTACAGTACGTGTGCAAGGCTTCAAACAGCCTGGGTTGCGACCGAGAGTATGTACTCATCATATTCTTTATTCAGGACACAAAAAAATAGCACAATACAAAACATAGCAAAAGACAGACAAATACAAGACAAAACACGTACAATAAGAAATGACTACAACAGTCAGAGTGCCACAATACACAAAAAGAGTGTTCAGATATTAGCGTATAGACTAAAACGCCAGTGGTTCCACAATCTCAAAGTGAACCTAACAGCACTCATTGTACTTAATGTCAAAGTCTGAGCCATACTGGGAGCCTTAGTAACTGTTGAAGGCCAACACTATATGGACAAAGAATCACCAGATCAGGTGGTTGATAAGGGTGTTCCCAACCATACAGCCTGTTCCATCCATATAAATATTAAAAAGAAAGGGAGATAAAATGCTTCCCTGCCTAACTCCATTGCTTACATTGAATGGGGCAGACATAGAGTTACCCCATTTTACATACATTGACTGATGAGCATACCAAAAAGCCAAGATTCTCACTAGATATTCAGGAACACCTCTGTTGTGCAATTTGTAGAATAGCTTCGCATGATTTACACGATCAAAGGCTTTAGAGGCATCAATAAAACACATAAAAATTGTGGAATTATGCCTGTTATACAAATCTAGGACCTCCTTTAAGGCAAATCTGCACATATCCGTGCCATGTTTAGGTTTGAAGCCAAACTGGTTGTCAGAGGTCAGGACAAACTGTTCCAGCCTATTCAGTATAGTCCTCTCCAAGACCTTTGATAAAATACTGGCCAGAGCTAATAGGCTGGTAATTATTATTTGCCAGCTTTGTCTTTGATAGGCACTAAAGTGACAGATAAAATTGGAATCAGGTAAAATACCATGGGCAAACAACCCAGTAAAACAAATAGCAATTAGAGGACAGAGTTTTCTACTCGCAAGTTTTAAAATCCACAGATATTTTATCCATACCACATGTCTTATTATCTTTTAGCATCATAAATGCATCATATATTTCTTGAGGGAAAACTGTCACATCTTCATTAATAGCAATGTTTCCCACTGTAAAGGAGTTATTTTTAACACAGTTAAACAGCTCGTAATAATGTTTCTGCCACAACTGAGAAATCTTCTCTGAGCCGCTGACACCATCAATATTCGTTGGTAACGATGTTTTCCAGTTATTCATTCTTTTGATTTCTTTCCAGAAATTAATAGGACTATTGTATTGCGGCTTCCTTGCAAGAGAGTCAGATCTCATTGTTTTTTCATTTCTCTTAATAGAGCATATTTAAATTTTGCATTTGCATGTTTCTTATATTCAAATAAGGGACCATGTTTATGTCTGCCTGACTCAACCCATGCTTTGAATGCCCTTCTTGCCTCAGCATGTACTGTATCTCTTCCACATAGTCATTGCAGCCTGGCTTGACTTTGTACAATCTGTGTCGTTGTTTATAAGTCCATTGAACGTCAATATATCCTACTACAGTATACTTTCCTGTAATTTAATTTGTTTACATTGTTTTACTGTAATTATATTTTTAAATGCACATAATATATTTAAACACATTTTTACATTCACCCTTGTCTGTTTGGTTCATTATATAATACAGGAAATAAGGTTGAAACTATTATAATGCTTTACTTTTAGTCCAATATAAAACTTTTTTACAAATCATATCTACATAATGGATATTTGAATGTATTTTGCTGGGAACTGGAACTCAGTGTCAGTCATTATTTGCTTTACATCACAAGATCAGGATCAGTTTTTCATCACCAACAATACACACTCATACTAAGTAATTGTTATGTATATATTTCACAAATTCTGTTTCACCTAAGGCAAGCTGTATTTATTTGCTGGCTTGTGTCCGCGATGACACTTTGGAGGGTGATGCAGGAAAATTGCACACAACGCCTGGGAACATCTGGTCTCCTGAGCTCACTGATGGCTCACTGCTCCAGTCTGGACTACAGCCTTTTCTGCAGGACAGTTCTTTGAAGGGCTGGGATGTGGCTGTAGTCCTTCACTTCCTTCCTTGACTTCTTATTGTAAAGCTTGAAGTACCTTATTAGATAAGTGTTTGAATTTAGCTCAATAGTAAAAAAACAAATAATAATAATAATAAAAGAAAGCCATTGCACTCTGGGACCATTTCTCTAGCTTTCATAATCACTACTGGAACACTTATTTATCTAATATTATTGATCACACTTTCTAGATTCCTACCTCTGTGTTGACTATGTGTGTAAAGTACAATATAATAATAATAATAATTATAATAATAACTTGGATTTATATAGCGCCTATTTATTTATTTATTATTTTAGCGCATTTATATACTTCTAAATATTGTTGAAATTTACAGCGTTACAATATACAAAAATATGTCAGTTATCTGCCATCTTGCAGCAATACAATAAAAGAAGAAACTATGTACAGATGGAACATTATCTAATGTATGTATGTCAACCTCTAGATAGAATACATTATATTCACAGCTTCTACATTGTACAACTTAACGAATACCCTAGCATTATGTATTATCAGACCAATATCAACCACAACAGTAGGCTGGATAATAATTTGTCATAATAGACCATATAGCTATGTTACAGACCTAACTGGGACAGCATCGTAGCTCTGCTCGGGACCTGCAAGTCCCACAATGTTTCATTGTTCTACAGAAAGAGGATGATAATTAATACAGCAACATTGAGTAAGGCCTCACTAAGCCTACATGATTCCCATGGCAAATTAGCTCAGTAACGTAGCTACAGTAAGCCAACGTTACTTGGCTTGGCTAGCATTTAGTTTTAGATAACATTAGCTAACTGCTAATGTCAAATGCTAATTTACACAGCTTTACTAATTAGTAACTTAACACAACAACAAACATCTAACCATGCTTGCAATGTAGATCACAGACAATATACTGTATAAAATCAATACTTACACTTCATCAATCTTGTAGGAATCCGCTGTGTGGCGTGGTTTGAGTGTCCTCCAAAGTCTCTAACGTTAGCTGCACTGAGACGTCAGAGCAGGCAGGCACTGAGCTGTCACTCAAAAGTACTCCAAAAGCTAATTAGCCAATGGGGGACGCACCCCTGTGAGACCCGCCCACGCGAGAGGTTTGTGCCAGAATTGCAAACAAAGCGTTTGGAAGCGCAAACGAGAAAGCTGGGAGCACATGCGCAAACGTGAGAGAGAGAGAGAGCAAAAGACAAGACAAAAGGACACATTATCCAACGAATAAAAGACCAATTGTACAACTACACAAATGTTTTGTTTGCAAGTTTTGAGTTTTACTTTTTGAGGTGACAGTTCTTTTGCTTGAGTTAGTGATTTTTGTTTGATACTTGAGAAGTTTTGCTTGGAATTAAAAGGCACAAAATGATTCCATAGAGACACAACTGCAGGAACTTGTGGAAGAGAAGAAAAACAGGAGGGAGGAAGAAAGATAGCAAGACTAATTGCAACAAAAAAACTGCAGCAAGGCACAAACATTTAACCCTCTGTTCCCTGGCAACATTTTGATACCAAGTATGTACAGTACTCTAGTCTCCCTAATCCTGTGTTTATACCATGAACTCTTCTTTGTGGATTTTATTTACCTCTCTCACAAGCACATATTCCTAAAAAATACATACAAAACTGCCTAGATATAGTCTCACAGTCAGAAGTCACATCAGAATATCGTCTTTAGGTCTTTAGGCTCTGTTTTCAATTTCCTTTTCTTTGCTTGCGAAACACGTCAATAATGTGGCAAATAACCTAAAATGACTGACACTTAAATGATAAAAGACTGTTTATAATTTTAGTCAGCAGCCGATTAAAAATAGCATGAGACACCTGTATCTTCTTGTCACTGCCTCAGGATGCCACATGAAAATCCTGCCTCCCTCAAAATACCCTGAAGCTGTTGGTTTCTAAACCAAACGATGTAGGTCATGCCCTTAACGCCCTCCTACGTGGATGTTACATCACTCACCTCATCGCTCAGCATGTCCTTAATTTCTCACAGTGTGTGGTTGTGGGTAAAACCCGAAACAATGACTGCTGCAGTTTTGCTTGGAGTGACTCAGCCTTTTGAGCTATCTATTTCTGGGAGAATTTTATTTTTAAAAGTATCAGTATGAGGTTCTTGCATCTTCTGCGCTGGGAGTAGACAGACTAAATCTCATATTGCATTGTCTGATGTATCTATTTTAAATGTCTCCCCCACCAAACCACGCAGTTAGTCAGCACAGACACAACAGCTGCAGTCTACAAGTCTGTGAAAAGGTTTGCACTCATACTTGAAGGAGAAAGTTCTTGTAATTTAATAATAGATATTATCAGACTGTGAGGGAAAAGAGTTATTACACAGTGCACTGAAATGCACAAAACAATTTAAAATTCTGTGTTTATACAATTGCTAATCCCAGTATTGTTTGACTTGTGTTGTCCCCAGGGCTAACTTTAAGCCAGCTTGATTGTCTGTCAAACTCCAAACATAGGAAGGCTTTGGAGTTGTTTAGAGGCACGTTTGGCAGAGTAATTTAAAGTAATCTTATCTGACAGATGACTTTTGTTATTGAGTAATAAGCAAAGCAATGCAATTGCTTTTTCAATCTAATTAACTATTGACGGTTGCTCATTGAATTGCAGCAGCAGCAACACAGGAAATTGGCTTATCTAAATAGCTAAGCACAAAGACAAGAAACAGGTCTATCGGCGCCATGGCCAACCCGCAGAACGTTAGGTAACTGCTAACTTTATCTAAAACAAATGCTAACCAAGCCAAGTAATGTTGGCTTACTGTAGCTACGTTACTGAGCTAATTTGCCATGGGAATCATGTAGGCTTAGTGAGGCCTTAGAACTTAGAACTCAATGTTGCTGTATTAATTATCGTCCTCTTTCTGTAGAACAATGAAACATTGTGGGACTTGCAGGACCCGAACAGAGCTACGATGCTGTCCCAGGTAGGACTGTAACATAGCAATATGGTCTGTTATGACAAATTATTATCCAGCAAATTGTTGTGGTTGCTATTGGTCTGATAATACAAAATGCTAGGGTATTGGTTAAGTTGTACAGTGTAGAAGCTGTGAATATAATGTATTCTATCTAGAGGTTGACATATACAGTACATATGCAGTGTTAGCACTAGTTAACTGGTTCTTCTTTATAGTAATGTGCTTTATTATAGCACAGCATAAAAACAAACTCAGTAATGATAGCTACATTTACAGCCAAGAGAATGACATTAGACAAGAAAGTTCATCTGTACTTTACTAGTTATAACAAAGGCTGGCTATCCTAACTCTAATTACATGTATTATGTTGCATTTGCAAGCAGGTCAGCAGAAGGGAAGTGTTCATAGTGTTTTTTAAAGCCTAAACATTTGCTAATGGCTACTTGAAAGCAAGTTAAAAAATTAAAACCAATTTTATATCTGTGCTTTCAAGAAATAGCCCACAATGAGGCCTAGCTAAGCACAAAGACAAGAAACAGGTCTAGGCCAAAACTTTGGTTTGAGTCTCAGGGCCAGATGTACGTACATTTGCGAATGTAGCGTTATCGGCGCCATGGCCAAACCGCAGAAAGCGCACGCTGTGATACTTCAGCTTACCTCGTAATGTTTACTAGTGTCCCATGCGGCGATGTTTGCCTATTTCAATCTGCTCTGTCTGCTCAGTCCACTCTTGTCCACCGCGCTGTTTTACGCATACACAGCTCTACTCTGCAAATAGAATTTTTTTACAAACAAGCTAAAACAAAAGCTGTCGGTTTTTAGTCTAACTGTTTAGCTTAGTTTGCCGGGAATCTGGAAATTTGGACAAAGTCTTGTAAACCTCACTGCTGGCTGAACAAACCAAACTCTCCGCTAGAGCGGACAATCCATCGAGGTATTATAAGACCAAAACAGATGCATCTGGCTACTTAATATGCACGTGAATGACGCAATTGTTATGTTCGAGTTCTTCATTCTTGATGATGATGATGCTGGTTGTGTTATTTTGCAACAGCATCTTTCATTGCAAATGAGGCATACATGACGAGTGCATAGCCTGCTTATCAGTCCATTCATCATTAAAGCTAGGCTTTTCCAGTCAACTTTTCGCTTCAGCCTCTTTGACAGTGACATGTTTACCTGACAACAGCCGGTTCTTTCTGCAAGCATTTTCCACCAATCAGGACGCTGCATACTACAACCATGTTTCCATAATCACAGACTTTAACCATCACTCCTCAGTAGGGATGTAGTGGAGGCTAAACGCATGTAAACACCATTTGCCTACCTCCCAAAATTCGGAAATAGCATTTACCCACCTCCAAAGTGCGTTTATCCGCCTCTAAATTGCATTCATCCACCTCTAGCCTATAGTTCCTAAGCCATTTTAAATTAAGCTTATGTTGTTTTAGTTTCATATTGTTCATTATTAGTTTCATAGGTTGTTAAACGTAAGACGATTTATTTTTTATCTCTGGCATTTAAACCACTGAAAGTTTGTGACAACAAGTTCCCTTTGCTAGTCAGCTAGCTAGTTAATGTTATCGCTATAGCCGTTCGCGGTTTGGCGTTCAGCGAGTTGGACCAATCAGAGACGTCACTGTTAAGCTTAGGACTGTGAGTAGTGTAGTTTTTCCATAAGATTGCGGATAAAAACATGTTTTTCTTGTAACGAGGTTGATTTCATACAGACCTCTAGCTTCTACGGGAGCAGAAACTTTCGGTTCACAACCACGTAGCTCGTGGTCAGTCTACCTCAGATGGTTTAGACATTATCGCTGATAATCTAAATCCTTATGGAGAAAAATCAATGGGAGTTTTAATTCTGCAACCGGCTGTGGGCAGGACTGTTAAAGTCTTTGGATAAATAACTGGGCTAGTCTACTGTGACTACCATTTGAAATGATTGATGGGGGAGTCCCCCCACCCCTTGCCCTTCTTGAAATGGCACTGTACTCGCACAGAGACAGTATTAAGTCGATTAACTTAAAGGTGTAGATTGGCTATAGCATTCAGACTGGATACCTAAACATTGAATGCATACTAAATAATTTATTTTAATGGTTTGTCTGAAAGGTTAGTCTATAGGCCTTATAATGTGACCAGCTACTTGACAGGATGTGGTGTGCTAAGCTGTCTCCATTTGAACTTCATATTACAGACAGAGTTGAGACAGACAATTATGCAGAGAGCACAGAGAGAGGAGATATAGAAAGGAGAGAGATAGAGAGAGGAGATGAGGAAAGAGGAGGAAAAGAGGTAAGACAAACAGAATGAAGAAACAGAGACAGGACAATTCGAGAGAGAAGGAACAGAGAGAGGAGAGACAGAGAGAGGAAAAGCTGAGGACGAAGGAACAGAGAGAGGAGAGACCGAGAGAGGAGAAGCTGAGGACGAAGGAACAGAGAGAGGAGAGACTGAGAGGAGAAGCTGAGGACGAAGGAACAGAGAGAGGAGAGACTGAGAGGAGAAGCTGAGGACGAAGGAACAGAGAGAGGAGAGACCGAGAGAGGAGAAGCTGAGGACGAAGGAACAGAGAGAGGAGACAGAGAGGAGAAGCTGAGGACGAAGGAAAAGAGAGAGGAGAGACCGAGAGAGGAGAAGCTGAGGACGAAGGAACAGAGAGGAGAGACAGAGAGGAGAAGCTGAGCACGAAGGAAAAGAGAGAGGAGAGACCGAGAGAGGAGAAGCTGAGGACGAAGGAACAGAGAGAGGAGAGACTGAGAGAGGAGAAGCTGAGGACGAAGGAACAGAGACAGGAGAGACAGAGAGGAGAAGCTGAGGACGAAGGAACAGAGAGAGGAGAGACCGAGAGAGGAGAAGCTGAGGACAAAGGAACAGAGAGAGGAGAGACTGAGAGAGGAGAAGCTGAGGACGAAGGAACAGAGAGAGGAGAGACCGAGAGACGATGCCACCCACACATTTGGACTGAAAAGCAACACAGTCAGTTTAAAAAAGCTAACCCTTGGCTAATTGTCAATGGTGATTTTTACTTTCTTGATGTCGTACTTGCCAAACTGTCAAATGAGTATTTAAAGAGATGGGCATGTCTTTCTCGAATGAATGGTCGCAGACTTAAGTTACAGCCACAATGGCAATCACCAATATCAGCTGTCATGCTTAAGGAGCAAAATCTACAAGCATGGGACATCAAAAAGTCACAAAGCAGCAGAAAATACAGTGAACACAAAAAAACAATTGATGTTTCCATACAAAAACAAGTGGAGGAGGAAGCAGAGAAGACAGCCTCACTGTTTCGAACAGCATACATCCTAGCAAAGAACAACCGGCCATACACAGACTACCAGGAGCTGGTGGTGCTCCAGCAAGAAAATGGTCTTGACATGGGCACCACTCTCCATTCCAGATATACTGCAAAATGTATATTTGATCACACAGCAAAGGAAATGAGACAGAAAATATTGCACCACATGCTGTTTTAATTGACAGTGTAGTAGTAGTGTATTTAACGTCTGTAATAAATGATGTACCCACAGTTATATTCCTCGATTTAGTTGAGCTGGAAAGCCAGTCAGCTGAGAATATTACAAAGAGTTTGCTTCAGTGCCTCCAAACTTGGGGACTGGATGAAAATTTCATCCAGGCAAACTGAATTGCTTTTGCTTGTGATGGGGCAAGAGCCACACTAGGGAGGAAATCTGGGGTTGCTACCCATCTACAACAGATGTATCCAAATCTTATAGTGTGGCACTGCCTCAACCACAGATTGGAATTGGCCGTGGGAGATACAGTCAAACGTGTTAACAACATAAACCATTTCACTTCATTTTTAGACAAAATTTACACACTCTACCATAGGTCACCAAAGAACTGCTGTGAACTGGCTCACCATGCACAACAACTTGAAATAAGTTTGCAGAAAATTGGGAGGGTCCTTGATGTTCGATGGGCAGCCAGCAGTTTCAGAACAGTTAAGGCTGTATGGAACTCGTACAAAGCTTTGCATCAGCACTTTACTGCTGCTTCTGTGGATGGCACAAGAGATGAAAATGAGAAGCTATGTACAGGGCTCTGATGGCCAAAATGGAGACATAAGAATTCCTGTGTGATTTAGCCTTAATGTATGACATGTTAGAGGATATTTCACACCTTTCCCTGAACTTGCAAGGAAGAGGAATGACAAACTTATGAGAAGAACATTCACAGTATTTCATCCATGATGACCACTCCAGGTGATAAAAGACAAGAAGCTCTTACAGCTGCAGAGAGACAGGAGTTTAAGGGCATCACCTTAACAACCAGTCCGAGGGTAAGACAGACTCCTCAGTGTTCTTTCAGTCACTCGTTGGGAACCTGGAGCACTGGTTCAAGCAGACACCCTGGTGTATCAGCTGAGAACACCAGTCAGTATATTTGCTTGATCACTTTGAAGTTCTCAATCCAGAAAACTGGCCTGTTCCCTTACAGGAGCAGTATGGGGAAGCTTGCATCAAACAGCTCACACTAAGGTTCAGGATTGACCAAAGGAAAGTGCTTGAGGGCTTCAGGGATTACAAAGACGACTCTAGTGTGATGCCTGAAGACTTGTCCACACTCACGAACATTCTCAGCCTGATCCCTGTGAGCAGTGCAGAATGTGAGCGAGGATTCAGCTTAATGAATATGATCATGTGTCCACTAAGATGTAGACTCCTGAACGAAACCGTCTCAGCGTTGATGTTTGTTAACCTGAATGCTCCTCCATTGTCAAAGTGGAACCCAACGCTGTATGTGAAATCTTGGCTGGTAAAGCACAGAGGAGCTACAGACACACGGACACGCCCCTGCAAGCCATCACCTCAAGTGGACAAAGAGGCACTCTGGGTATTGTTGTGATATTAATTCATTACAGGCAGCTGGTTTAATGTAGGGAGCATGTCGAAACCCAACTGTACAGGAGATTCAGAGGGAATCAAGTCTGCACCAGGTTAAAGACTTTTCCCTCTACAGGGCTACAAACAGAATACCTTCATGTGAGATGTGACATGTTCAATTCAACATATTGTATTTGTTTACTTGTTTATCACCTGTGAGAATGTACTTAAACATTCTGCTAGAAAGACAAGGAGCATAATGCAATATCATTATTAGAGCTGCAAAGATTAGTTGTCAACTTTTAAATTAGTATTTTCCATTTGCTAAAATACCATTTTGCAAACTAGGCTGGTTTTATCACTCTCATCTTTAGTATGCTTGGCCATAATACTAAAATAGTTCAAATTATAGAAAATTCTTCAGATTGTTCACATGCACAGAAGTATTTGCAGATACACACATGCTGTTGAAACATTTATTTTTTTATTTAAATTATTTATTAATATTATATATATTATATTATTTTATATTATTTATTTTTATTTTTCACCAAACAAGTCAGTGCAACATTTGCACAGCAGATATATTTACATTGGACTGAACAAAATTATGCTCTCAAAAAACAGTAAACTGAAAAGAAAATTAACTATTTGATAATCGATTAGTCGGTTTTAGTCATTTTTTAAGACAAAAGTAAAATATTCTTTGAATCCAGCTTGTTAAATGTGAATATGTTCTAGTATCTTCTGTCCTCTGTGACAGGAAACTGAATATCTTTGAGTTGTGGACAAAACAAGACTTTTGAGGACATCATCCTGGGCTTTTGGGAAACACTGATCCACATTTTTCTGACATATTATAGACCAAACAACTAATCGATTAATCGAGAAAATATTCAACAGATTAATTGACTATGAAAATAATCCCAAATCCCTAAACCCTAATCATTATGTACAAGTGCATTGCATTGGAAGCCCTGGATATGAGCCTCCCTCTCTATCTCTCTTAAATATTTTTGTTCTCTCTGTTTTGTCATTTAGTAAACTTTATAGATTTCAACCATATTATTCCTTCTTGAGTCTCTTTAACAAGAACTTAGATTAATGTATGAATTGAATAGTGATTGTGTGACCTATGATGAGGGAACAACCAGTGATACCCTTGGTAGTACCATCAAATGATAGCCTATAGCAATGTCATCAGGATACACATACACGACCGGTAGGCAGTGGCCCACCTTACCGGGTGACCACGTCGTGGTCCACCAAAATTTATAGTTTACCCACCTCTTTTTTTACCACTACACCTCTGCTCCTCAGTGAACTGCCTCCTAGTCTGAGATAATTTTCTAGTTAAAGAGCCAGTTATCATTATGGAGTTTCCATGTTTTTTAGGAGTTTGCTCACACTACTACATGTAAAAAAAAAAAAATAAAAAATAGCATTAATTCAGTAAGAAAGTGAAAATTTCGAACAAGAATAGGCGTTATAGGTATTAATTCATTTTATTTTCTTTATTTAAGCTTCCGGCCACCAGAGTGTCTACTTAGAATAATTCTGGCCCTTGAAAAAATTTAGTTGATGATCCCTGCAATAGGGTGTCGGAATGGTATATGTTCATACTTCTCATCCACCCAACAATCAAATTCACTCTATCCAGATGGCGCGATTTAGCTGGATAGGTTTTTGGTTGTTTTTGTGGGTTTTTTTTTAACGATGACAAGCCAGAATGATAACAAGCCAAACTGAAATAGGAGTAACGAGGCTATTTTTAAAATGTAAGGAGTAGAAAGTACAGATAATTTTATGAAAATGTAAGGAGTAGAAGTAAAAAGTCTGCTGTAAAAATAATTACTCCAGTAAAGTATAGATACCCAAAATTTCTACTTAAGTAAGGTAATGAAGTATTTGTACTTTGTTACTTGACACCTCTTTTCCCCTCCCATCTCTTTATGGTAAACTCCCACTTTCTCCTTGACCCTACCGTGAATGCATATGCATGACACGGAAAAGCGGAATTTGCCGTTTTCAGTCCCCGCGACAGGCACTCTGCGCTTTTACCCCTGTGCGGCCTGTTTGTACATACCTCGCCATGCTTTTACGCGCACGCTGCAAAACAAATACGCCTGAATTGGGCACAAAAGCGTTCGTACATCTGGCCCTCAGTAGTCATAGGTGTTTAATCTCTACAACAATAGCACAAATCCAAATGTCTGCATGTGTTTACCGCAGTGAGTACTCCAGTCCGACTTGCGTCGCTATTCCCTGGACTCGTGACCCGACTTGGACTCACGCACTGATGACTTGGACTCGAGGATTTATGAAATCGGACTCAATGAAATAGGACTTGGAAGTTGGATAGAGTTTCTGACTATTTTTAATTGAATCCTGGAAGTCTGACTCGAGTCACAATTCTCTGGACTCATGACTCGACTCGGACTCAAACTCAGGTAATGGTAACTGGACTTGGACTTGACTCAGACTCTTCTTTGGTGACTTGGACACTGCAGACTTGACAGTTGGTGACTTTACTACAACACTGGTTTACAGTATATACAGTAGGATTGTGTGTGTGTGTGTGTGTGTGTGTGTGTATGTATGTTTCCATCTGCCTACTGTACCTCCCGTCTTCATCTTCACTTCAATTAAATTCAATTAAATTCAATTATCAAATCATAACAGAGTTATCTCGAGACACATAAGGACTCCGGGGAGTAAACTCCCCAGAGCTAGATTAGTAACAAGCATTTCTGGGATAGGATGCATACAAAAGGAAACAAGTGTAAACAGAGATGAGAGAGCAGCTCAATGTGTCATAGGAAGGAAGGAACTTCCCCGGCAGTCTAGAATTATAATAGCATAGCTAAGAGAGGCAGGTTAGCTTAGAGAGAGGTGCTGGATCGGGCTTGAACTCTCCCCTGCCGGATCGGGCTGTACTGGCCTGCCTCCCTCTACTCTCACAATATTATTGATTATATGATAAATAAATCTGATGACTACGAAGAGAAGCAGGTGGGCCGGGTTAGGCGGACGCTGCAACTCCTCACTCCTTAACTATACGTTTTATCAAATAGGAGGGTTGTCAGTTTACTCTTAAATGTGGTGACGGTGTCTGCACCTCAAACCCAAATTGGGAGCTGGTTCCACAGGAGCGGAGCCTAGCTGAAGGCTCTGGCCCCCAGTCTACTTTTAGAGACTCTAGGAACCACAAGTAGCTCTGAGTTCTGGGAGCGCAGTGCTCTAGTGGGACAATAAGGTACTAAGAGCTCTTCTAGGTATGATGGTGCTTAACCATTTAGGGCTTTGTAGGTCAGGAGGAGGATTTTAAATTCAATCCTAGATTTCACTGGAAGCCAGTGCAGAGAAGCTAATACAGGAGAAATATGATCTCTTTTCTTAGTTCTCGTCAGAACACGTGCTGCAGCGTTCTGGATCAGCTTGAGAGTCTTAAGGGACTTATTTGAGCAACCTGATAGTAAGGAATTACAGTAGTCTAGCCTGGAAGTAACGTATGCATGGACTATTTTTTCAGCATCGTTTTGAGATAGGATGTTCCTAATTTTGGCAATGTTACGAAGATGGAAAAAGGCTGTTCTTGAGGTTTGTTTTAAGTGGGCGTTGAAGCATATATCCTGGTCAAAAATTACTCCTAGATTTCTGACAGCGGTGGTGGGAGCCAGGGCATTACCATCCTGAGTAGCTATGTCTTTAGATAATGAAGTTCGGAGGGGCTTGGGTCCCATCACAATAACTTCAGTTTTGTTTGAGTTTAACATCAGGAAATTGTAGGTCATCCATGATTTTATATCTTTAATGCACGCTTGAAGTTTAGCTAACTGACCACTTTCGTCTGGCTTAATTGACAGATATAATTGGGTGTCGTCTGCGTAACAGTGAAAGTTAATTGAGTGTTTCCTAATAATATTGCCTAGAGGAAGCATATATAAGGATAATAGAATTGGTCCAAGCACTGAGCCTTGAGGAACACCATGGCTAACTTTAGCGTACTTGGAGGGTTTATCGTTAATGTTAACAAATTGGGATCGCTCAGAGAAATAGGACTTAAACCAGCTTAGTGCAATTCCTTTAATACCAACTAGGTGTTCCAGTCTCTGTAACAGGATAGTATGGTCAATAGTGTCGAATGCAGCACTGAGGTCTAATAAAAAAAGTATGGAGACAAGTCCTTTGTCAGCAGCAATTAGAAGGTCGTTAGTAATTTTCACCAGTGCTGTTTCTGTGCTATGATGCATTCTAAATCCTGACTGAAAGTCTTCAAATAGACTATTCCTATGTAAAAAGTCACATAATTGGTTAGCGACTACCTTCTCAAGGATTTTGGAGAGAAAGGGAAGATTAGATATAGGTCTATAGTTGGCTAAGACTTCAGGATCGAGGGTAGGTTTTTTCAGATTAGGATTTATCACAGCTATTTTAAATGACTGCGGTACATGACCTGTTAATAAAGACAAATTGATCGTGTCTAGTATTGTGGTGTTGACCATGGGTAGGGCTTCTTTAAGTAGCCTCGTTGGAATGGGGTCTAAGAGGCAGGTAGTTGGCTTGGCTGAAGAAACCATTAACATGAATTGTTGAAGGTCTATAGGATAAAAGCAGTTTAAATATGTATCAGGTCTTATCGTTCTCTCCAGTCCTCCTACACCCAGTGGAGAGCTGTTAGAAGTTGAGGGCAAAAGGTGATGAATTTTATCTCTAATTGTTATAATTTTATCATTAAAGAAGGTCATGAAGTCATCACTACTCAGAGCTACAGGAATAGAAGGCTCAGTAGAGCTAGATCTAGATCTAGAGCTAGATCTGTCAGCCTGGCTACAGTGCTGAAAAGAAACCTTGGGTTGTTCTTATTTTCTTCTATTAGTGTTGAGTAATAGTCTGATCTGGCAATTCTGAGGGCCTTCCTATAATTTTTCAGACTATCTTGCCAATCTACACGAGATTCTTCCAGTTTGGTGGAACGCCATTTACTTTCAAGTTTTTGTGAGATTTGTTTCAATTTGCGAGTTTGGGAGTTATACCAAGGTCTAATTTTTGAGAGAAGCGACCGAGTCCAAAGTTGTCCGTAGGCAGGCCGTAGCAGCGTCTACGAAATTATCAAGTTGGGAGGGACTAAAGTTAAGATAATGGTCCTCTGTTATGTTAAGGCACGACATTGAGTTAAATGCTGTTGGAATATCTTCCTTAAATTTAGCTATAGCACTGTCAGATAGGCATCTAGTGTAGAGACTTTCATTTAATTTCTTATGGTCTGGTAATAGGAATTCAAAAGTTATTAAAAAATGATCTGATAATAAAGGATTCTGCGGAAATACTATTAAATCTTCAATTTTGCTTCCATATTCTAGCACAAGCTCGAGGGTGTGGTTAAAACAGTGCGTAAAACATGCACACTGAAACCAATTGAATCTAGTAGTGAATTGAAAGCAGTACTGAGGCTATTGCTGTCAAGTCCATATGGATATTAAAATCACCTACAATAAGTACTTTGTCTGATTGAAGGACTATAGAATTCAGATAAAAATTCAGAGTACGGACCTGGTGCGCGGTAAACAACAACAAATGTAATTGGCTGTACCGTTTTCCATGTTGGGTGTTGAAGATTAAGAACAAGGCTTTCGAGCGAGTTATAATTTACTTTAGGTTTAGGATTAATTAACAGGCTTGAGTCGAATATGGCTGCAACTCCCCCTCCTCGGCCTGAGCCTCATGGAAATTGAGTATTATTATGACTGGGAGGAGTGGCTTCATTTAGACTAACGTATTCATCGTGGCTCAGCCATGTTTCGGTGATACAAAATAAATAAATTTGGTTATCTGATATCAATTTGTTTACCAATATTGCTTTAGAAGACAGAGATCTAATGTTTAATAGTCTACATTTGATTTTCCTATTCTGTTCTGTCAGTGCAGTGGTTATTTTAATTAAAATTAGGTTGTTGAGTATAGCACCTCTTTTGTTTATGGTTAAAGCATCAAAAGAGAAACAATGCTGTATTATTACTAGTATTGTTATACAATAATCTTTGTCAAATGGACTGCTTTACTGATCTGCGTTACTGTATCTGCATTAACTATTGTCAGTCAGCAGATTTGTTTAATCTTTCAGAGCCACATGGAACAAAAAACCTGCCACATATGTATCAGTCCTATCAAACAGGCAACAACAAAGGATATTAAAAAGAAACTGGAATGACGAAATCCGTTTGTGTGTATGCGTGTGGAGAATGAGAAGTAGTTGTGTACTGGCGTGGGAACATGGACTGACATGGCCTTCTATTAAATCAATTAATTGTTCATTTCTCACACTGCACTGTAACTTTCATTCTTGTATTTTACACCTGTCTTATTCCATTTTAGCTTGTTTTTTATTCTATTTTCTCTTTAAACGGCTCTTTAATGTTTTATGTAAAGCACTTTGAATTGCTGTGTTGCTGAAATGTGTTACATAAATTAACGTTGCCTTGACTTGCCTACGTGCCCGAATTTCCTGTCACTCTCATGTGAGTCTGTACTGAAACTACCACCTTGCCTCATCAAAGTCAAAAACACACGCGACTGTCAATGAATTCAGCCGGCTCCATTTGATCCATTTCCAATGCAGAGACGTAACCCACAGAGCGCTCCGCAGAGCAGCTGATAATGAGTTGGAAAAAACCCAAGGCTTTGTCTTTGAAACAACACTTCTAATGTGAGCAAAAGGCTGTCCAAGTATGATACATGTAATTTACTAAGTTTTAGTTTTTTTTCATCTCGGCAGTATAAAAATGCACCAGCATGCTGTTCATATCACAATGTCTCCAGCAGTGATCATTGAATTATGTATAGATTGATGTGGTTATCACTCTCTTATGGTTCCTGACATTGATTTATTCTCTAACTTGTTGTGTGAGTTATTCTGGAGGTTGCGTTACTGTTATCTAACTTCCAACATCAAAGTACCTTATATAATAAAAACACACAGCTTCATTAATTCCAATTTCCAACTTAAGTATTCTGATTCACTACACCAACATAGACCATTCTTTTAAGACAATGCAACGTACATCAGCTGCTGCAAATCTCAAACATCACCACAACTCATTTAAATGTCAGCGTAAGCACCATTTATCATCAGAAGCCAATCACTGTCACCAATCCGTGACTGCGGGTCATGTGACAAACCAGCTAAAAACAACCTAACACAAATCAGGCAACATTTAACCGCTACACACAGAAAGAGCTTAATAAGGTTCCCAGTCAGCCTTTGATCTGTCACTCATCTCATCAGGTACACTTTGTTGCAGTAGGCGTGAATGACAGCTACATCCTCTGCATCATTTCATTACACTGAGGTCTAATCAACGCAGAACAAAAGAGAGCCAAACAACACAGCCACCATGTTAAAAACAGCAACAGCATTTAGCTGTAGATTGTATGAGCATTTTGTATCTTGTAGGCTCACCACTGATGTGAAATGATTCTGTTTTTGTTCTAACAAGTACAGCATTTCCATAACTGACCTTAAAGGAACACGCTGACTTATTGGGACTTTAGCTTATTCACATACATAGTCCATACATAACCTTCTCATCTAGCACAGATCCTGGAGGTAACTGGCTCCAACTAGCCTACTGCTCCGAATAAGTGACAAAATAACGCCAACATGTTCCTGTTTACATGTTGTGATTTGTATAGTCACAGGGTGTACAAATAACAAGGTCACTATGCTTTTACTATCTAGTAATTGTTGACTCTATAGACAAATAACTCTGAGCGAACACCAGCTAAACTCTCTGCTCCTCGCCACGGGGCTTCAGGTGCTGCTAGCAAATCATTCCGCCCAAGTAGCAGAAGTAGCAGTAGTGCTTCGCCTTTCTGAGAATATAGTTCCCAGTATTTATACGGTTAGAAGATGGCTGTGTCTCATATGACCTTGTTATCTGTACACCCTGTGACTATAAAAATGTAAATAGGAACATGTTGGCGTTATTTTGTCACTTATTCAGAGCAGTAGGCTAGTTGGAACTGGTTTACCTCCAGGATCTGTGCTAGGCTTAGCTAGCGCTGGGGGCATCAGACAGAGTTACAACACGCACGGAGATGAGAAGGGTATGTATGGACTTGTCTGACTCTGGGGTTTACGGTGAATAGGCTAAAGTCCCGATAGAGAGCCAAAGTCACGCCCCTTCCGGTGGACCTCATGGGACCTTAACTCAGAAAAAATATGAACGGTAGTGAACGGGGAGAAGCAAATCATTTTTTGATCCCATTTGAATTGAGCCATGGATTACAAATATGATGTTCGTCAATTTAAAAGATAATTTTTCAACCGAAGAAAGTCTCAGTTAGCCGTAGGTTTGTCATATGACCACTTAGTTTTGTGTGAAACCGCTCCGTGAACTACATCTCCCGTCTCACACAATCTACCTCACCTAGCTTGATTCTTGGTTTGCTCGCTAGCTAGCTAGCTCTGTTAAACAACACATGTAACGTTATCTTAACTGATGTGTTTTATCCAGTGAAGTGTTTTCAGCAGATAAGCCAAAGAACAAGCAAGATCCTCTGCTCATTAGAGTAATGTTACATCCCCGGTACAGTACACACAGACAGCGTAGCTTCAGCGAGACGTCATCCATGAAGTGTGTAGGCTTTCTAATTAGGTATTTTCACAGTCTTATACTTCAACAGTTTAACAATAAACTGAGACTTTCTTTGGTTGAAAAATAATGTTTTAAATTGACGAACATCATATTTGTAATCCATGGCTCAATTCAAACGGGATCAAAAATAATTATTATCTCTCCATTGACTCTCGTTCATATTTTTTACGAATTAAGGTCCCATGGACCGGAAGTTTTTACCACACTTGTTGTCGCAAAGCTCTTTCCTTTACGGTGTTGTATTGCCCACTGTATTACCGAATTAGCGTTACCGGGAGGTCGTATTGTTGCGATGAACGTTTTGGTCAGACAAAAAAATCATTCATTTATAATAAGAGAATACGTTACAGATGCTTCATCGCATTTCAAGTGTTGCATACGGTAACTTAGCCTACTTTGAGTGTCTCGTGAGATAAACCGGGTAATGTTATCACTGTCACTGTGTCACGAGCCAAAGCATTAAGAGATTGTTGTAGCAACCAACGTAATAATAACTTTGATTTAGAAAGCGCATTTAATGAAACCCAAGGACACTTTACACAAGTACAGGGGGACAAGGGAAAAGAAAAAAATAGGCCAACACAAACACGGACTAAAAGGAATAACACGTCTGCGCTAAATGGAAGGGGGACGTCATTTAATGTTGGCTACTGGCGTACACCCACATCGCGCAATCTGAAGTTATATGATGAATGAAATAGACATATTTACTCCGGTATTGACATACCGGAGGGCCAAATCGGGGATGGTTATGAATCATTTAAAATCCTGTAATTGTCTCCTTTTGTTGAAAGCCCGACCAAGTGTGACTCGGACTCGGTGTTCAGCTGAAATCTGTGACCTGTCAGAATGTGTGACTGTATCGCTGTCTACCTGTCGTAAATCATTTTGTGACTTTGCGGGAAAAATCGGAACCGAGAAAAGGCATTGATAAAAACCAAGTAAAAATAGTGTTCTTTTCACTGTTAGTCTTGTTAGCTGCAGGTCGTTTATGATCATCAGGTGAAGAATTCCACAGTTTCAGAAACATTTAAAAGTTACATATAGTCACTTTAAACACAGCAGACGAGGTGCCGGTATAAGAGGGAAGCAAATGTGAAATGGAAGTTACAGTATCCGGTCTGTTTTGTGTATTATCAGTGTGTTTGAGGGGAAAATAAGGCTGCTCTTGCAAACTTTAAGGGAGAGATTGAATTGTGCAAAGAAAGCTATCAGCAACAGATGAGTTTTCGGACGTCATGGTGAAAACATAACACACTGATGACTAACAGTAATGAGGTCCCACCTGCCTCACTAGGGCCAATGATCCACCTGGGTACCCGTCAGACTGTGAGCCCACTGCCCAAGGTCGTACTTTGACTGGATACAAAGACATGTAGACACTTTAATGTATGGCTGGTGTGTGTGTGTGTGTGTGTGTGTGTGTGTGTGTGTGTGGGGGGGGGTCTTATTTAACTATATTCGTGGGGTCCATATTTGTTTTGCTCCACTTCAAAACCAAGGGGGTAAGCTTCGCTTCAGAACTCAAACCTCCTATGGTGCCATTTTGATGCTACCAAACAATCACCCGACGTTAGCATTCCATTTACTGCCATTCATTTTGACATCACTTTGATAGCAAATAACTTTACATCTGAAGCGTTTAAAGACTTTATTTGTCCATTGTTTATTTCTAAAGAAACACAATAACGTATAAAATACTCCATTACCTTGTATCTCATGTTATGGCTCCGTAGCAGACATTTTTGTAAAAATAGGCTAACGATTGTGTCATAACCACGCGACTTACTGTCGCAGAGTAGAGGAATTACCGCAGGCAGTTTCGACTTACATCAGCTGTTTAATTTTAATAACTAATGTTAACTAGCATTTTAGTTAGCAATAATTAGCCTGTGTCCATGTTATCTCCTTACATATACCTACACTCTCTCTCTGTAAGATTGGGAATGATTAAGATTTCTCTTGGAACAGCTACCAGAAGACTTACAACTTTCAGACTGGTTGCTCACGTCACATTTACATCGTCTCTCTCAGTTGGAGGCTGCGCAGTAACGCTCAGCGCCATCCATCCATCCATCCATCCATCTTCGTCCGCTTATCCCGTGTCGGGTTGCGGGGGGAGCAGCTCCAGCAGGGGACCCCAAACTTCCCTTTCCCGAGCAACATTAACCAGCTCCGACTGGGGGATCCCGAGGCGTTCCCAGGCCAGGTTGGAGATATAATCCCTCCACCTAGTCCTGGGTCTTCCCCGAGGCCTCCTCCCAGCTGGACGTGCCTGGAACACCTCCCTAGGGAGGCGCCCAGGGGGCATCCTTACCAGATGCCCAAACCACCTCAACTGGCTCCTTTCGACGCAAAGGAGCAGCGGCTCTACTCCGAGCTCCTCACGGATGACTGAGCTTCTCACCCTATCTCTGAGGGAGACCCCAGCCACCCTCCTGAGGAAACCCATTTTGGCCGCTTGTACACTGGATCTCAAAGCAAAGCAAAGGGTGGCTACTTTGAGGAATCTAAAATATAAGACATGTTTTCAGTTATTTCACACTTTTTTGTTAAGTACATAATTCCATATGTGTTCATTCATAGTTGTGATGCCTTCAGTGAGAATCTACAATGTAAATAGTCATGAAAATAAAGAAACACATTGAATGAGACGGTGTGTCCAAACTTTTGGCCTGTACTGTAGCTCAAACACAGCATTCGTGAGTCGACTGTTCATGACTGTTTTTTTTTAAGATGCCACCCGCATGTAAACATGAACGCTACTGTCTTTATAATCTGTCTTTTTAATAAACTGTCTGTACACTTACAAAGTTCTCAATGCTTCGGTTTACATGTAGGGACCCTCATTATGCTACCTTTAAAGTGTGGTGCTATTTTGAGCCTTGTTAGTTGTATAAAATAGCGATTTACCCTCTGCCCTGAAAGGTAGCGTTAGCAGCTAATCGCTGGTTCGCGCTAGCTTGTTTCAAGATAAATACACATTCGATTAGCAGAGAAGGGTCGACTGGGTACACATATGTTATTAACCCCTAGGTTCATTTTGCGCTGGAATTGTCCTTTTTCAGGTGAAAATTATATGATCATCTTCAGTTCAATCAAAAAAGGTAAATATGTGAAACATTTGCGGTCAGGTTTTCACAGATGTGTGTTTTTATTGAACCCATTTAAAAAGACAAATGCACAGATATGAGATTCATTCCAAAAAAAGACATTTTAATAATTGAAGTGTGGCAGTAAAACCGGATCACCCGGAGTACACCAACACTATTTTAACCTGCAAGTCTTTGAAATGTGGCAGGTAACCAGATCACCTGGAGTAAACAACACTATCTTAACCTGCAAGTCTTTGAAATGTGGCAGGTAACCGTGAAAAAAAAATACAAACCCCAAAAAGTGGTTTTTAAGTTTAGAAACATTTTGCCTGAGAGTGGTTTGGTCCACTGCATGCTTTAGGATCTGCGCTACACTCACGGTGACAGTCACATCGGTAGTGACAGGAATGTAGCAAGTAGACGGTTCAAAGCTGTCTTATTCACATTAAACATCAGATTAAGTTTTTCTTTTCTCATATAGAAATGATGCTGAATAATTAATGAATTAGTCATGACAAAAAAGTTCGCTATGTTAGTGTAATATAGTGTAACTTTACCTAGCTTGTTGGATAGAAATGCACCCACTACAACTAACGTTACCACGGCGATAAGCCTTACGTTATGTGTGTGAACTTATATTAGGGTTAATTTTGGAGATCTACAGTTGTTTTTTGCTCAATATGAAATTAAGTGGCTGATCAGTTAAGTATATATCCTCTTCCCAGACATAACCTAATATTTATGTGGAGGACGCAAGATCTTTTTTATTGAATCACGAGAAACACTGAAAAGAAGGATAATGGTACAGTCTCCATGCTACACTAATGATATAGTATTAAGGCTTTCCTCAGTGTACGCATGTCTTCTACTAGTATAATTGTGGCTGTATTATTTGTGTCCCCTTCAAAAATTGCTCTTCAGAAATTTTATGTTTATTGTCCCCCCCTACTGTTAGATCAGATTTACGCCCTTGACGACGTGAGTTGAATTATACAAACATTATGTCATACATCGACAACCAGGAAGGAGAAGGGCTTCAAGTTGTATGTTTCGAGCTACATCCACAATTTTGAAGGTAAGATCTGGACGTATTTGTGTTTACATGCCCTTAGCATGCATGTTATCTAGTGCTAGCGCAGCAGGTGCAATGTAGGCTATGTGTCGGTCTGTCTACTATTATGTGTCAATAACATCCAATTTTCCTAACGCCTTTGTCAATGTCAGTTTCAAACAAGGATTCAAGGACAGGAGAGGTAACCATTAGGGCTGAGTGCTACAGATCAATGAGGAAAAGCCAAAAGCCTCACAGCTTAAGCATAAGAGAAAGTTATCCTGCAGGTTCAGCGCAGACTGGTTCATGAGACAGGTCAAAGTTTCTGTGAATCATTGCATCTAATCCTGCTAAAGATTATTTTAAAGACATATTTCATTTACCATACCATAAATAATACTGGTGTGTTGTAATATTTATCAATATTTAAATATGTACGCTAATCACTGGGATTGTACCAGACTGCACATTATTGCCAGCTAAGCATCACCTCTGTTCCCCCAACACACAGCTGCACAGAGACTGAACAACAGTGGCATAAGCCAAGATCCATGGTAACTAATGTTTCTAATAGGGTACTTTGATTCTATTTATGGATGTTTGTTTTTATTGATAACCTTTTTTTTTTTTTTAAATGCAGGGTGTTAATTTATTTTGTCTTTTCCATAGAAGCAACTTGTATAAGGGCATCAGTTCAGCTCTGCCTGAACTTTCCACACTCAGGGTGGATGAAGTCTACCATGATGTTCCAAGTGATGGGGCTCCACTGATAACAACTATGGCTATGGACATTAATGTTCCTCTGGTTGACTCTGCATTTGGAAAAGTGCAAGAAGGAAGTGTGTTATCCTATCATATGCCAGCAAAAAGAGTTCCAAAAACCTGTCCCCACACAGATGCTCCTTCTCCCCCACAGCTGCCACTTCAGGGTTACAGGCTGGGACCCTCTACCTGCTCTTTTGTCTGCACTGAACATCAGCAGCACCACATGATGTCCCTGGCAACAACATTAGAAACCGCACACAAAATTGGCAACAGCACAAAACAGCAGAGTTCCTGCATTGAGTGGCACCAACTAAGGCGTCCCCGCATCACCTCCTTCTGAGACATAGCCATCAGACTGCAGACATGAGGAGGGGGCTTGACATGGAACCTGCTGCAGTAGAGGAGTACTGCAGAGTAAGGGAGGTTAACCACTATCCCTGTGGCTTCCTTATCCACTGCCATCACCTGACCTGGCATTGTGTACAATCCAAAGGGGCAGACAGTGTTTGGCCTTGTTGAAATTAAATGCCCCAATGTAGCAAGCTATGTTGACTGCCCATATATTAAGATCAGTGAGGGCACACACACATTAAGGAAATCTCATTCCTACTTTTGGCAGATCCAGGGCCAGATGTTGATTTCTGGTTTGGACTGGTGCGACTTTGTTGTCTACACACGTTTATTCAGAGGATTCCAAGAGACAATGAAATCACCAAATCACTGAAAGTAAAAATTGATTATTTCTTTTTTTTATTGTTACCTCTATGCTTCCCTAAATAATTAGATTCTGATAGCCTGTCACGCTTCTTTACAGAATGCTGGCAGTTCTAATCTAGCAGCTCTTATCAGTTCAATCCATTTCAAAATATTTGTACATATTTGATTCAAGTTTATATTTGTTTTATTCTTAATTGTATTACTATGTTTCTTGCTGTATTTGCATACTAATGTAATAATCTATTATTAAATTACATGTTACATGTTCTTCCTATTCATTTTTTAGGTAATAATTCATTACCTAAAAATAGTATTTTATAACTGTTGTTTGTAATTTGGGAGCCCTAAATAAAGGTTATTATTCAGTAAATATAATTCACTGTGCATGAAAGTATTCTTTTATTACAGATGGCTTAAAAGCACTGGTGAGGTAAAGTACATATAACATGCAAATAATCCAGTAGTTCTTTATTCAAAGAGTATGTGCAATGTACAGCAGTGCATACATAACATGAGGAACTATAAAAATCAATTTATACAAAGTAATTTACAAATTTTAAGACATTTAAAGAAAGTGGTTTTCTTTTACTACTGCTACTCTGGCTTCTTTGCCCAAGCCTTTACAAGAGGCCCGTTTTCATAGTTTGTCAGAAGACATGCAACAGTATACAGCTGATTAATGTTGCCAAAAAGCCAAAGTGGAATCTCTGTGTCAAAGAACTTGTTTTCCTTAACACGCCGTATGAGGCGCTCAACATGCACCATGAGGCGTGCAACTGCTTGGGTCTCCCTGACCTCACAGGCAGACATCTGGGATCTTCCAGAGAGAAATGCTGGCCTATAAATCTTGCAAGGCACAAGGTCATCAACAAGAAAACCTCAGTCGACCATGATGGCCATCCCAGGTCTCAAAAGGGAGAGAATTCCAGACTCTCGCATGATCTGTTTGTCACTGATAGAACCAGCATACAGTGGAGAGATAAATGTGACCATCCCATGAGGAGCCACTCCAAGCAGCCCTTTGAGAGTACAGTGGGACTTGTATGCTGAGAACATTTTACTTTGGAGAAGAAGTGATGAAGGGCACTGGCACCTCAGCTCTGTGCAGTCCAGGATGACTGTAGTGTCTGCATAGTCCTTAAACTCAGCTGGCAGATGTGCCCTTATTTTCTCTTCTGGTATCCAGATCCTCACAGACCCTAGCACAGTGTACAGAAAGTTGCTCCATGTTGTAATGATCCGACTGACTGTGGACTGGTGGACTCCATACCGGTCAGCAAGGTCACGCTGTTTTGAACCCAGTGCCAGGTAGTTGAGAAACATGAACATCTCATCAATGGGCTGCAGGGAACGAGTCTGTTAAAAAGAAATACAATTTGCATTATATTTCTCTCAACCTCTATTAGCCCTGATCTTTGTTAAAGGGATAGTTCACTTCAAAATGAAAATCATATACTCACTGAATTTCTTTCTTTCTTCAAAATATCTTCCTTTGTGTTCAGCAGAAGAAAGAAATTCATACAGGTTTGAAACAACTTGAGGGTGAGTGATGACAATTTTCATTTTGAAGTGAACTATCCCTTTAAGTTGTATTGTATGGTCCATGTAAATAGCTACTTACTACAGTGGAACTTGGCTCTGTAAAGGTGCCTCTCTGTGCTTGTGTCACACTGACCAAGAATCTCATCAGCACGTCATAGGATGCAAATCTAAATAAAAACCATTCAGATATTAGCATTTCAATCTTGTATCAGTGTATACTATGAAACTACTAGGAAGTATTTCAAAAATACAACTCTGTTATCCTTCATATCTCTCTCTTTCTCTCTCTCACACTCTCACACTCTCTCACTCTCTCACTCTCTCACACACACACACACACACACACACACACACACACACACACACACACACCTATATCTGTTGTTGCAAAAGTACTACAGAACAATCGGGACATCTTACCTTGTGAAAAAACGTATGTCCCTGTCTGAGGCAGCAAAATGATGAATTCCAAAGCGCTGATTCATTGTCAGCTTCTCGACATGTTCCCTCAGTTTGAGAATCTCATCTCTGAGAGATATGTTGTCAGCAAGGGCTAAATCAACAACTGCAGGATCTGGAGCCGAAGCGTAGTCGTGGTCCATAGGGATACAAGCTTTGTCACACGCTGCGTCGCCGTCATCCTCCGACACCTGCGGCGGACGCCCTCTCCTCTCCCATACCCCCGGTCGTGAAGTAGGAATGGTGAAATTGTTCCACTCAAATAATGCTGGAACAGCTCCCTTGTTTAATAGCCGCCTCCCTGTCTCTGACACTGGCTCACGATCATCCTCTGTACTAAAGATCCCTATTTTTATCTTATTCTGACACTTTCTTTTCACACTTACCTCACTTCCTGTACCTCACTTCCTTTTCTCCCCTGTCTTCATCACTGGCTTTTGTTTCTGCTCTGATTACCTGATTGAGTTCACCTGGTCACTCCTTATTTAAGACTGCACTCACTCTCAGTCAGTCTCTTCAACACCTTCGCATGGGGCGGCAGCTGGTAAGATGAAGTTTACTTCGCACCTTAGTTCTTGATAACATGTTTGATATTTGCATGACAGCTTTATTTAGTTACTTTATGATTATCGTGTGAGGATATTAACTTTGTTAAGTTGTAATTTCTATTTTGTTTCTTCCCAGATTCTCCAACCCATGTGTGTCTGTTCTGTTATGTTATCCAGTATCATTTGCCTCACCCTTTGTTAAATAAATCTTCATTGAATGGACTGAACTTCTCTCTGGCTTATTCATGCATTCTGACCGATGCCCCATGACAATGGCAATCAACCTCTAAACCTGAACCCTCCTAAACATGGTCCTTCGAGCCGGAATATACCATTGTCATGGATGCAAAGCCATTAGATGGGACTCCTCGACGTTCTGATCGGAAAACTCAACCTCCTGCTTATCTAGAAGATTATGAAGTTCAATATCCTGGAGTGAAAGGTGCTGCTTGCCAGACCGTATGCCCACATCATACAACAGACACACATGGGTCGCAGGACGTTAAAGGGCAAGATAAGATGAATGATCCTCCTGTGCCAACTGATCATGTTGAAATCATGAAGGAAATTTTAGTGACAATGAGGGGTATTCAGCATATGATGGATAGATCTACTCCTCATTCCTCCTGTACATCCCGGCCTGGGTTATCTACAGGGAGTAGACACTCAGTGCATGCCCCAACAGCAGTTTCTCAAGCCCAACCGCAAGCTTCTCGATTTCCAAGTGTTGAATTGCAACATCACTCTTCCTCCTGTCCACCAGTGATCAGACATCATCCTGTTGCTATATCGTCGAGCCTGCCCTATTTACCTGACTTTCCAAACCTCAATAATGCAATTCCTTCAGCTGGTACACCTGGACCAATCCTTTTACAAGAGCTGCCACCTCCCAGTTTTCTTGCAGCACCAGCAGAGGTTAACCTACAAAGTTCATGTGCTCAGCCTCTTGTTTCCTTCCCCCAGCAGGGGCAGTATTCCCCTTTAAGGCCTCAGTCTTCTACATCTCTTAGTCACCACAAACGGAGACCTTTGGCACTCCCTACAGGCAGAACACATGTATACAAGCTTGAGGGTCCTTCTTTCCCAGACCTTACTCGAGAGGATGAAATGCAGTACAGGATGTTACGGATGGCACTTAATAATTTACTCAATCATGTTCTCCTAGATCATCTTAAAGTGGACCAAGCCAAACGACTAGCCCTTGCCTTTTCCTATGCTTCTGACCCATACACACAAGCCATTGACGCTCTTGATGAACATTATGGGCAACCTAGACAACTAGCACTGAAGGAGCTCAGGAACATCATGGATCTCCCTCCTATTAGAGCAGGTGATGGTCATGCTCTCGATAACTTTGCTCTTCGTGTTCAAGCACTGGTTGGTCTGCTTAGCACTATGGACGATCAAGGACATGCAGAACTTCTCTGTGGCTCTCATGTGGATCGTCTACTTGACAAGCTGCCTGCAGAACACTCCAGTCGCTTTAAATGGCATGTCTACAGAAACCAAGGTATCATGAAGTATGACTTGCTTGTGTTTTCATCTTGGTTGCAATCTGAGGCTTGTTGTCAATCCAGAAAAGAGATTTCCATCTTCTCCAATGAACAAAGACATCCCCGTAAGTTCATACCTGCTCCCACCACAATTCTAGATGGGGCACACAAACTCAGTGAATCCACGCCAACTCAAGAACTACTTCCAAAGTCAAGAGCAACCTGTGCCTACTGCCGATCATGTGAATATCATATCAGCAGATGTTCAGAGTTCATATATAAGACACAGGCTCAAAAGGTAAACTGGATAAAGGACAATAAACGCTGTTGGCGCTGTGCTCGCACTCACCAAGCCGCTAAGAGTGACTTGCAGAAGTCCTGTGCCACCTGCAAAGGAAGACATCTACAAATACTGTGTGAGATGAATCAAAGATCCAATAATCCTTCTACCTCTGTGAGGACATATCTGGACCGACCAAGTGACTGCAATGGCGTACTGCTGAAAGTTGTAAAAGTGCTGCTTCAGAATGGGAAGAAAACCTTGGAGACTTATGCTGTCCTTGATGATGGTTCTCAACGTACCATTCTTCTGCAGTCAGCTGCTCAGCATTTTTGCCTGAAAGGTAAAGCTGAAGAACTATCACTCAGAACTGTTCGCCAAGATGTTGAAACTCTTCATGGCTCATCTGTAAGTTTTCAGCTCTCTCCTGTTGCATACCCTGAGAAAACTTTCACCATCAATCATGCATTTACTGCAAGCCAGTTAGCACTCTCGAATCACACCTACCCTGTGCTTTCTCTTCAAAGGAAATACAAGCATCTCCAAGGGATTCCATTACCATCCATTAACAAAGCATCACCACTGCTGCTCATAGGCTCAGATCATATCCACTTAATCAGTCCTATTGTTCCTGTCAGACTAGGCCCTCCTAGGTCACCAGCAGCTGTCAAAACCTGTCTAGGATGGACACTTCAAGGCCCTATCACAGACTTCCAACAACAAGATTACGCTGTGCCTGTTCAATGTCTGTTTACATCCTTCCGTTCCCCTGCAGATGAATTGCACTACAATGTTGAAAGACTCTGGAAACTTGACACTCTACCTATACACAGTGAGAAAGCAGTAATCAGATCAAGGCAAGACAAACAAGCCCTGAAGCGTCTTGAACAGGCCACAGAGCGTTCAAGTCAATGGAGTTGAACGCTATGCCACTCCTCTTCTTAGGCTAGCAAATTCTCCTCTTCTAAACATTCCCCATTCTGCAGTAATGTCACGACTTCATAACACTGAAACCCGACTATAAAGGATCCAGAGAAAGCCATATCATACTGTGATCAAATTGCTAAGCTTGAGAAGGCTGCTTATGTGGCCAAGCTGACCCCTGAAGAGGTTCACAGCAGCAACGGAGCTTGGTACATTCCTCACCATATGGTAACGCATAACAACAAAGCTTGAGTTGTGTTTGACTGTTCATTCACTTTCCAAGGACAAAGCCTCAATAAGTATCTGTTACCAGGACCAATCCTTGGGCCGTCACTCCTTGGTGTACTGCTGCGTTTCAGGCAACATGCCATAGCAGTAAGTGGTGACATTAAAGGCATGTTTTATCAAATCCATCTCCTGCCTCCAGACGGGCCCCTTCTTAGATTCCTGTGGCGTGATATGAACAAAGATATTCCCCCTACAGTGTACCAATGGCAAGTCCTACCCTTCAGTACCACTTGTAGTCCCTGTTGTGAAATGTATGCCCTGCAGAAACATGTGAAGGACAACGAACCTGATGAATTGATGCAGAATTCAGTAACCCAGTGCTTCTATGTTGACAATTGCCTGCAAAGCTTCCCTTCATCTGTCGCAGCTCAAACACTCCTTGACAAATTAAGAGCTAGCCTTTCAACTGGAGGCTTTGACCTCTGTCAATGGGCAAGCAATGATCCTGCTGTTATCAGCCATTTACCATCTGAAGCAAGATCCGAAAGCAGTGAACTTAGGCTCTCTGAAGGCCGAGCTGATCCCCAAGAACGCACACTAGGATTGCTGTGGGACTGCAAACCTGACCTCTTCAGGTACAAATACAGAACCTTGGAAGTACATACCATAACAATGAGTTACATCTACAGAGTCCTTGCTCGTCTGTATGACCCATTAGGTTACTTCTTTCCTTATACAACTCGTGCAAAAATTCTGGTTCAACAACTATGGAGAAAGGAAAGAGAATGGGATGATCCTCTTCTTCCACAGGACATCCTAGCAGCTTGGATATCCTGGGAAAAGGAACTTCTCTATCTCCCTCAAATCACATCCCTCGATGTTACACTTCTAAAGAGATGGATACTTCCCCCACAGTGCAAGACAACCATATATTTTGTGATGCTTCTGAGCATGCGTATGGTGCTGTTGCATACTTAAGATCCAAAGACAACAAAGGCCAAGTGGAGATTGGTTTCATGTTAGCCCGTTCACGTGTCTCCCCAAAGAAGCAGTTGTCAGTACCAAGATTGGAGCTATGTGCTGCACTAACCGGTGCACACATTTGTGACCTTATCAGAAAAGACGATACCAATCAGAGATACGTTTTGGACTGATTATACCACTGTACTCCACTGGCTTCAAGCTGAGTCTTGCCGCTTCAAAGTATTCGTAGGAGCGAGAGTATCTGAGATTTAAAAATCTCACAAGCAGTCAGGACTGGACATATATTGACTCAGCCAATAACCCTGCAGACGATGTTACAAGAGGCAAATCTTTGTCGGATAGCCTCTGTCCAAACGATGGAACAATGGCCCACCATTCTTGTATTGACCGCCAGATATTTGGCCCAAACTTCAATCTGTTGAACCTGATGAATCTAATGACTGGATGGAGTTGAAAAGGTCTTACTTCTGTGGTATTATCAACACTGCTGTTAAAAGTTTCAAGACTTACCAAGAGCTTCTGGATGTCACTGCCAAATCCCTCACCAACCTGACTAGTCAAAATCCTTCTGCAACTGACTACCTGAAAGCAGAACAGGGAGTCCTTCGACAAGCACAGGCGGACAGTTTTGGTGAGGACCTAGCTTCTCTCCAAGACAAGAAACCACTTCCACCACACAGTCGCTTACTATGTTTATCCCCAGAACTGTGCAGTACCACTGGACTAATTCATGTTGGAGGTTGATTACGTCAAAACGATCAACTAGATGTGGAGTCAATTCATCCAATTGTACTTGATCCCACTCACAATGTGACAAAACTGATCATTCAGGATTATGATGGAATTCTGCATCACACTGGATCAGAGAGACTCTTTGCTGAAATGCGTCGAAAGTTTTGGATCTTGAAAGGACGAGAGGCAGTACGCCGACATCAGCGCAACTGTGTTTCATGTCAGCAGTGGAGAGCAAAACCAATCTTCCCAAAGATGGCTGATTTACCTGCTGCTCGTCTCAGGTTATTTAAACCTCCCTTCTACTCAACAGGAACAGATTGTTTTGGACCATACAATGTCAAGATCGGCCACCGATCTGAGAAGAGATGGGGTATAATATTCAAATGCCTCTCAACACAATGTGTACATCTTGACCTCCTCTGTCATATGGATACAGACTCCTTCCTCATGGCCCTCCAACGATTCATTTCTCGGAGAGGAAAACCAAACAAGATCCTGTGACCAAGGAACCAACTACAGAGGAGGAAACAAAGAATTACAGGACGCTCTGAATAACCTTTCTCCCACTCTCCAGTCAGTACTGGCAACGAGAAATCCACTTCCATTTCAATCCTCCACACGCACCCCACTTCGGTGGAGTCTGGGAGAGGGAAGTATGCTCGGTAAAGAGTGCTCTCAGGACAACCATTGGTGCACAAATCGTTACTGAGGAGGTTTTGAGAACAGTGTTAATTGAAATTGAAGGCATCCTTAATTCAAAACCACTCGGCTATGTGTCTTCCGATATCGCAGAGGTTGATCCAGTCACTCCCAACCTTCTCATCATGGGACGACATGATACAGCATGATACTCCCTCTAGTGTCCTACCCAGACTCTGATCTTCACGGTAAACGGAGATGCCGCCATGCCCAAATATTGTCGGACCATTTTTGGAAACACTACATCAAATCCTATCTACCATCACTTCAAACACGACACAAATGGCAGCAGGACAAACCAGATCTGCAACTAAACTCCATTGTGCTGATTGTTGACTCGCAACTACCAAGAGCTCTTTGGCCTGTAGGAAAGGTGACTCGCCTACTACCAAGCAAAGATGGCCACATTAGGAAAGCTGCAGTTACAATGAAAGACAAGTCCTATGTCAGACCTGTAGTTCATCTAATCCCCGTTCCTGGCCTACCTGATGACCGTTGATTCTGGTTTGGTCTGTAAACACATTTCTAACTAGAAATCTGGGGGCAGCTGTACTAAAGATCCCTATTTTTATCTTATTCTGCCACTTTCTTTTCACACTTACCTCACTTCCTTTACCTCACTTCCTTTTCTCCCAGTCTTCATCACTGGCTTTTGTTTCTGCTCTGATTACCTGATTGAGTTCACCTGGTCACTCCTTATTTAAGACTGCACTCACTCTCAGTCAGTCTCTTCAACACCTTCACATGGGGCAGCTGCTGGTAAGATGAAGTTTACTTCGCACCTTAGTTCTTGATAACATGTTTGATATTTGCATGACAGCTTTATTTAGTTACTTTATGATTATCATGTGAGGATATTAACTTTGTTAAGTTATAATTTCTATTTTGTTTCTTCCCAGATTCTCCAACCCATGTGTGTGTCTGTTCTGTTATGTTATCCAGTATCATTTGCCTCACCCTTTGTTAAATAAATCTTCATTGAATGGACTGAACTTCTCTCTGGCTTATTCATGCATTCTGACCGATGCCCCATGACGATGGCAATCAACCTCTAAACCTGAACCCTCCTAAACATCCTCCTTATTAAAATGCCGGCTACATACTCGAGTATGGGGAGTAACTGTGAATTTGTCCCTCCGGATAGCGACAAGCCATTTTCGCCTGATTTCCGCGTCAGATGGAATTGTATGAAAACTAAGTAAACTGTTGTACTTGCTCGAAGCTTGACACAGAGGCACACAGCAATGCTCTGCTGTACTGTTGTTGGTTCGCTGAAATTTGAACTTTTTCTTACAAGTCATATTGTTGTTGCTATCTATTGCTTTGTAAACAATTGCCTCAGCGCTACCGGAAATGGCTTAGCGGGCTGAGATTTTAGCGGAAGTACGTCATCACCTCCGTGTGCATATAGCCAAGGGAGTAAGCTCCGCTTCAGAACTTGAACCTTCAATGGCGCCATTTTGTTGCTACAAAGGTATCACCTCTTGTTAGCATTCCACTGACCGCCTTTTTTTTTTTTTTTTATTTTACATCACTTGACTGAATAACTTTACATCTGAAAATGTTTAAATACTCTTTTTGTCCGTTGTTTATTTCTAAAGAAAAATGAGAATGTATAAAAGGCTCCATTACCTTGTACCTCACGTTATGGCTCCATAGCAGACGTTTTTGAAAAAATTGGCTAACGATTGTCATAACCAAGTGCCTTACTGTCGCACAGTAGAGGAATTACCATATAGTACAGGAGAAGCTCGCAGGCAGTTTCGACTTACATTAGCTGTTTAGGTTTAATTACTAATGTTAACTAGCATGTTAGTTAGCAATAATTAGCCTGTGCTTATGTTATCTCCTTACATATACCTACACTCTCCGTCTCTGTAAGATTGGGAATGATTGAGATTTCTCTTGGCACAGCAACCAGAAGACTTACAACTTTCAGACACGTTGCTCACGTCACATTTATGTTGTCTCTGTCAGTTGGAGGCTCCGCAGTAAAGGAAGAGATCGCCGGAAAAGTGCTTCTAATAGCCTTCACTGGTCTCCGTCCAGAGCAACGGGGTCTATTGGTCCATTATATATATGTCAATGCATATAGCCTATTCAAGGGGCTTCATTAGCATGAATGTTTCAATAACAATGTTGCCAAAGGATCAGACAAAACACAAACAGTTATATGTACAGTACATTAACACAATATTAGGATGGGTTTATATCATTTTATACATCTATTTGGTTATTAAGCAATATGAAACTAAAAGTATATTCTAATAAAAATGTAAAGACATTAACATTTTACATTAGACATGAATATGTACAGATATTTAAAACTGGGATCTTTGTGTGTGTATGTCTATAGTGATGACACACTGTGATGTTAGGCTGCATCACATGACTTCTCCAGACTGAAAAACGGCAAAGTAGAAGTGTATAGCCCAACATGGTATTTGATATGAAGTTCACTTAGGGTCGGTCTTCTTAACAATGCAACAAAATGAAATGTTATACTTTCTCTATTAAAATATTTTTATTAAACAACAATGCATTTATTTTTACAGTAAAGACTATAGGCTAAATAAAGTTCTATAGACCGTTTCCATTCAATTCCATTGCAAGGCAAGGGCACAGCCCTTGTTGTTGTTGTTGCAAACTGAAGTTTGTTTCCTAGAATCTTCTTAGCTCTGCTGAAACTTAGCAAAACTTTTGATATGTTTACACGTGGCCAGCTATTTTCATAAACGGACATTTCAACCTCTCCGTTTTCAAAAATGACATTGTGCACAGCTGTCAGTTTTCAGAAAAGTGTTTGTTTACAGTGTATATATGCCGTCAAGAGCATGCCAAACCTGTAGGTGGCAGTGTAATTAGAAGCTCAAGCCCAAAAATAGCAACAACAGCAACGAATCACTTCCTCTCTCTTCTCTTCCTCACTTCCTCGGCTGCCTAAACCTCCGTTTGTCTCATGGTGCGTTCATGCCACCTTGGAATAACAGGGACCGCCCCCGTGGTTACGTTGTTTTTCCGACTGGCAGCGTTCACATGGTCGGGATGAGTGTTCTTCTTCTTCTGTTATATTGCCGTTTGGCATAACAACTTTTTGCATGACTGCCACCAATGGTTGGCCGTAACCTAGAGCATCAGGTGTGTGAAAACATGGAGGCCACAATACCAAAATATTTTCTGCTTTTTTCTTATACAAGCATTCCAAACAGCACATGGACAGGTGTTTGTTTGTGTTATCTGCAGGACAACCAACGGGAAAAGACACGGATAATGTGTTGTTTTTTTATACATAGGCCTATTTATACATACATACATACAAACATATTATGTCTGTGTATGTTTCTTGGCAGAGGCATTTGTCCACATTAAACAGTTTATTGTCATTAAAATATGTTCAGTGAACCAAAGTCGCCTCCATCAAACGTCAGTTGTCAACAACGCGTCACCAACTGGGGAACTCGGGTATCAAAATCGAGCCCGAGTTTCCCACCTCTGATTCCCACAAGACGTTACATGAATGGTGACATTTTCACTCGGAAAAACGTTTTTCCGATGTCCATGAACGCACGGTCAGTTTACATGCAAACAAGGTTTTTCAAAATCTCCACTCTGGCTGGAGGTTTTAGAAAGACTCGTTTTCTCATTTCGGCACATTTTCTTAAAAAGACAACTTTTATTTTGCATTCATGTCACTACATGGGCATCACACAAAGTGTACTATACACATTCTACTACCTGGAATAGTTTAAACATTTTTGCTGCTGTCTTCAAGATGTCACCTTCCCAAACATCCCTTTCAGTTTGGGCCATGAATTGTGACATTCACTATGCTTGGAACCACTTCTCCTTTATAGTATCAATGTCAATATCTCTTAATTTTTGCCCAATAAGAGCCAAGAAACACAGTAACACTAGAAAGTTTTCTTCCAGGGATCCACACAGGCTATCCTTGTTGCAACGCAATGCTTTCATGTGGTGTTGAGTCTTTGGTGTCATGTTAAATGAAGTGTGTCGCTTTCACACATGCACACACACACTCGCAGACGGTGAGAGTTGAATGAACAGGGAGAAATGCCATATGTGAGCCCATGCAGGAAGCACACACACACCTTGTGCTCTATGTGGTGTGCAGGGATGTGCAGAGGCTGTAGGAGCCCCATCTACACTAGGGGGACTTAGCCTCCACCTGGGTATTTCCTCCTAGCTGATGGTTTATGACTTGTATTATTGTGTAATGTAAGAAGGACTTTAACTGTTTTGCCAGTCAAATTAACTATAATGGGCGCATATTGAAATATTACACTGTTGGTTGGCAAAAAATGCATCTCAAAATGCATCAGATTGATGCTTTAAAATATGGAATATTTACAATTTTCTTCCGGGGGAGCATGCCCCCGGACCCCCCTAGAGGAGTAATATCCTTCTCACCTTTTTCACCCCTGACCCCTCACCCCATGCCTGGTTTATAGTCGTGCGAGAGAAAACTCAGATTGGACAGATAGTCTAGCTAGTTGTCTCGATTTATCGAAGGGAGCAGTTAACCATAGTCCTCATAAATCCACCGGAGTTTAAAATTCCAACACAAAGAAAGCGGACGGAAACTGACATCGGCAAAAAAGGCGGAATTTCCTGCGGCACCGGAGCAATCCTGGAAGTGGAACGTCGTGGATATAGACTAGCAGGTTGATTGAACAAAAAGTGTGCTTTAACAATAAAGCTTAATCCAAAGACAGACAGGCAGTAAAAGAAAATCCAGAAAGACTAGAAAGACAACAAACTGGAGGAAACTACACACTAGCAGTACATAGCCAAGGACGAACGCAGACAATCTGACACTGAACAAGAAAACACCAACTAATATCAGTGGTGGAATGTAACTAAGTACATTTACTCAAGTACTGTACTTAAGTACAAATGTGAGGTACTTGTACTTTACTTGAGTCTTTTCTTATAAATAAATCATCAGAGCCAGCCGCTCCATAATAATATAATGTTCTGAAGAAGCCAAACTTACTATACCTACACTCCCTCCTGCAGCATTGGTCTCCATCTCTGTTACTTCTGGTAATCCACATTCAGACCCACAGCAGGCTTGTTCTGTGTTGGTTAGTTCCATAGATTCGTTATCTCTTCATCCTCCTCTTGCTCATTTTGTTCTTCCTCTTCCTCATATTCCTCACTGTCCTGTCTTTCTCCCTGGTGTGCTGGCTCAGCTGTGTCGCTAACATGCTAGCTGTATTAGCACTAATGCTAGCTGAAGCTGCACTTGAGTTTAAAAACAAATCAGTCAGTTTGCAGCATTTTTCAACGTCAGCCAACAGTGCTCTCTTATATTTCTCTCTCTTTTTCTCTGCCCCCCCCAGCCCCTTTGTGTCGCTTGATGCCTCAATTAATTTTTTTGTTAACAACTTCCAACCATAGCTTACAACTTCCAATTTTCAACTTCCAACCACCACGCTGTCGCTGTCGCTGACGCAGACCATAGACACATAAAGACGCAGACGCGGTCTACTCGGGTCTACTTGATTCTGTCTTGTCATTTTAACTTTTGCAAACAAATATTCAAATAAAAGAAATGCCGGTAGATTTGTTTTATTTCAAACCATGCACGTTTACGTTTTTGAACATCTGATCTGAATAAATAATTTTGCTACAAAACAATACAGACTGATGTAAAAGTTTGTGACTGTAGAGGGTAACCATGACTGTGATATCGAGAGACTCATATGTCGTATAAATACAAATAAGATTACATGACTAATAAGTTTTTGAAGGATTTGGATACATTTGGCTATCGTTTGGCAAAAGAACTTTGTTATTGATGCTTGAAAGGGGGCCGAGAAAAATTATATGGGCCGCTGTTTACAATTAAGTAAGTGACAATCATGCGGATCTCTGAATGGCCAGACGGCCCAAACGGCTGTGGCCCCTCTGGCATCTGCCCAAATGCCAGATTACCAGTCCATCACTGATGTTGACATAATCACTATTTGCAAGTCTGAAAAACTGATCAATAGAAGGATTTTCATATGACATTACGTTGTCACAAACAACTGACTTTTGCTTAATCTCCTTATCCTTTTACATTCCTTACATCTTCCTTATCTTTTTATTTATATAATCAGTAGCATTTTAATGTCATCATCAAGGGCCAATGTGTTACAGAGGGCTTTCAAAAAAAAGCCTTGAAATCTAGACATCAACATGTCCACAAAGCTGAATAAACAAGGCGGTGGAGGGAAAGCACTGTATCTTTGCTAAAATCCTATTTTGTCTATGTGTGAAACCCTCCTAAAAAAGCTACATACTGCTTTCTTGTAATTTCTGTTGTGCTCTTGCATTCTAAGGGCATCAATAGCTGGGTAACCTTGCACTTTTTATATCTGCCAACTGATAAAAAAAATCATTTGGATTTTTCTGCAAAGGTAGGCAAACATTAGCTCATGTGCTCTATCAAAGCTCCTGGGTTACACTAGAAATACATCCTTGTACAACCCCATTTTATCATGTATGAAAAGTCATATTTGCTCTCAGTGAACTGACAAGAAACGCATATGAAAGTTGTTAAGTTTTCCCCACACAGCTGCTAAAGATGAACCCACAATGAACTCTGAGTAAACAGGGACAGAACAAATGCTAAGCCAAAATCAAACAAGGCCACAGGAGAGAGCAAATGAAATACAGCTTGAATATTTATTAAATTTGAACTGAATGAATAAGTGAATCAGCAAATAAAGAAAGAAAAGAGTGCTAATCTTTGTACAGCTGACCAAGCTGAATAATAAACTGGAAGCACACAATTAAACAACTTCTGACAGTTGTTCCTGTAGCTCTCAATGTACAGTGAAGTTAATGAAGTCCAAGCCATTTGCTCCTTCTGTTACTTCTGCGGGTTGGTAAGAGTCGAACTGCAATTCAGAAAGTTCATGTTGAAATCAAAGAGGCAGTATTGCCTAATTACGCTTCACAGAGCTGCGGTGTCCTCATGATAACGATTAGCTCCTTATCCGCGCACACACACACACACACACACACACACACACACACACACACACACACACACACACACACACACAGATGATGCCGTCAGGCAGAAAGTACAGGTTACCAAACTGCAAGGTGAACATGTATAAATTTCCGTTTGTGCCGCTTTCATTCAAACTACTGAATAATACGAGATAAGATGTGTGTGTGTGTGTGTGTGTGTGTGTGTGTTGGTGGGTGGGGGGAATGTGCAATATCTGGTAGGGCACTGGGGCAATCTTTTTTATTTGATATGGTATTGTGCAATTGTACATTTGGGCATTGTGCAATACATACATACATCAAAGTAATGGGAAATGTGCAATCTGGGTAGAATTAAGTGCAATATGAGGGGGAGGATGTGCTGTGGGTTCTCTTTCTTCTGTGAGTGTGGGGGAAGGTGTGGGGGAAGGTAGGGGGGTCTTGTGTGAGGTTTATTGGATGTTTACTGAACGCATTTGGATGAGATAATGTATGCTTATGTTTTAATGCAGGTTTACTGTATGTTTATTGTGTTTATGTGCGATCCGTCGCCATTTTTTGTTCTCTCGACAGCCTAAGACAAATTTCTCCATCAGAGAGGAGGATGCAATTATTGTAACTCTGGACAATGTATTACCATTGTTCTTAGCACTGCTCTGTTCGGAAAAAAATAAATAAAAAACTTAGTTAATGTTGGCAGTGATGATAAAAGACCAGAAGATATACATCAGAGGAAGGGAAAATGAGGTAATTGAAGTGATTTCAGTGCATCTGATCCTCTCCCTGTGAGACTGAAGAGGATCGACGACCTGAGAAAGCCAGAGTCATCCGCTGTTATTGTAAGAAATGATAGCACACATTTTAGGAGTAATTACACTGAGCTCAAAGAACATCTTATCTGTTATCTGCCTGACTGCATGATACATTTTCTGTGTGGTGAAACATTGATCCTCGTGCTCTGGCAAGACCCTGAATCTGTGGGCTTGTCAGGCGTTAGTGGAATGTCTTCACAACTACTGGTAGATCGCTCAAGGTATTCAAGAACACTTGATGGATTGGTACTAAAATGTTGTGCGGACATTCAAAGTCCCAGAACACAATTCCCTTTTCTCTCTAGATTCACCAGCAGGTTGACATTTTAGTTGTTATGGAAATGTCTTTAAAACTGACTGGATAGATTGTTGTGAAATTACAGGTAGACCAGCAATATCAGCAATGAAAGCAATGCATGGATGGGTTCTGTGGAGGTGTTGAAAGCTCTAAACCAAAAGCAAGAGTTGAGTCTTATGCCGCTTTTCCACTGCATGGTATGGCTCGACTCGCTCTTTAAAGGTCCCGTCACATGGTGCTCTTTGGTTGCTTTTATATAGACCTTAGTAGTCCCCTAATACTGTATCTGAAGTCTCTTTTATATAGACCTTAGTGGTCCCCTAATACTGTATCTGAAGTCTCTTTTATATAGACCTTAGTGGTCCCCTAATACTGTATCTGAAGTCTCTTTTATATAGACCTTAGTGGTCCCCTAATACTGTATCTGAAGTCTCTTTTATATAGGCCTTAGTGGTCCCCTAATACTGTATCTGAAGTCTCTTTTATATAGACCTTAGTGGTCCCCTAATACTGTATCTGAAGTCTCTTTTATATAGACCTTAGTGGTCCCCTAATACTGTATCTGAAGTCTCTTTTATATAGACCTTAGTGGTCCCCTAAAACTGTATCTGAAGTCTCTTTTATATAGACCTTAGTGGTCCCCTAATACTGTATCTGAAGTCTCTTTTATATAGGCCTTAGTGGTCCCCTAATACTGTATCTGAAGTCTCTTTTATATAGGCCTTAGTGGTCCCCTAATACTGTATCTGAAGTCTCTTTTATATAGACCTTAGTGGTCCCTTAATACTGTATCTGAAGTCTCTTTTATATAGGCCTTAGTGGTCCCCTAATACTGTATCTGAAGTCTTTCCCGAAATTCAGCCTTGGTGCAGAATTACAGCCACTAGAGCCAGTTCTAGCCACTGGTTGGACCATAGGCAGGCTGGGGGAATGCATATTAATTTTCATGCCATGGGACCTTTAATGGTTTTCCGTTAGCAAAAGTTTTGGATAGTACCTGGTAATGACTCTCTGTTGGTAGCTGGGTTCCAAGCGACCTGAGCTGATACTAAAAAGGTTGTGTTAAAACACCGCAGACCACTGATTGGTCAGAGAGAATCGTCACTAGTACGGAACATCCTGCACAAACCCGTCATTTTAAAAATAGCCAAGCTTCTGTCAATAGGGATCTCAATTTTTTTTATTCACTCGACCCAGATAAAAAAAAACAAAAAAAACAACAACAACAGCATCACGCAAAACTGCGTACGCCATACAATTGACGAAGTGCAGATGTTCCTCCGTTCGGTTGCTGATGAAAAGATTCAGTAAGATGATGTCACAACAGTTTCACACGGTGTCGCTATGGCGATCAGCTAAAAGTCCTGCCCACATGTGTTCTATCTGCAGCGGAAAAACGAAAAGAGAAAAGTTACTGGTACCGAAAAGGTGAGTGGAGTCGAGTCGAGCGGAGCCGTGCCATGCAGTGGAAACAGGGCATTAGTCCTGTATGCTTGCAGGCAATGTACATGCCTAGCCTTTGTATCTGTCATGATTATTTGCCCAAATATACAGTTTACGTTGCGTAATGGCACGAGGTATGGGTAACGAAAAGAGCATCTGGCCAGGTTCCCATCCTGGTGCCTGCTTACTGCCTGGAGACTGTCTGCCTAACCTCTTTACTGAATAATGTAACAACTGGTGAGTGGTGTGGGTGGCAGAGAGGGACGGCCTCTACTCAAAATAGACTCCGTTGCAAAAGGAAAAAAAGCTTTAGAGACAAGATACACTAGCACACGCTTGGTTGGGTATAAAACAGTTCTGACAGCAGTGGATGGCAGTCTGTGGTCATTTATAGAACCGGTGCAGTATGGGCCCAATCATGGGTGTTATAACTATTAGGATATCTCAAGAGACCATCCTGGTTAAGGCAGGGTCAAGTAAAAAAAACAAAAAAAGCATCAAGGCATCAAAGAAAAGGGTGTATGCTTGTGAATGTGTGTGTGTGTGTGTGTGTGTGTGTGTGTGTGTGTGTGTGTGTGTGTGTGTGTGTGTGTGTGTTGAGGTTGTCCTGGTTCACCCCTGGAGTGAGCAGAGCAGGTGAAGCATGTAACATGCGTGCAAACAGCAGCCAGTTCTGACACTGCCCCTACAGCCAGGGAGACAGGAGTGGTCACTTCTCTCTCTCTCTCTCTCTCTCTCTCTCTCTCTCTCTCTCTCTCTCGCTCTCTCTCTCTCATTCTCTCTACACACACACACACACACTATCTCTCTCATTCTCTACACACACTCTCTCTCTCATTCTCTACACACTCTCTCTCATTCTCTACACACACACTCTCTCTCATTCTCTGCACACTGTCTCTAATTCTCTACACTCTCTCATTCTCTACACACATACACTCTCTCTCTCATTCTCTACACACACTCTCTCTCATTCTCTGCACACTGTCTCTCATTCTATACACTCTCTCATTCTCTACCCACATACACTCTCTCTCTCATTCTCTACACACACTCTCTCTCATTCTCTGCACACTGTCTCTCATTCTATACACTCTCTCATTCTCTACACACATACACTCTCTCTCTCTCATTCTCTACACACTCTCTCTCATTCTATACACTCTCTCTCTCCGTGTGTGTGCGCGCGTAACCTGAGCACAGAGCGTCCTGGCTTTTCAACCACCGCGGAGCCAAACTCCAACTTTCCTCTGGGCAGGCTGGAGGATGGAGAGCGGGGATAAATGAAGCGAAGAGCTGGAATCCAGAGGAGCTCCATATAAAATGAAGAGCAGAGGGGGGGTGCATCAGTGGTGGCATGTGGTAGCCTAATAAGAAATTCGCAGATTTCTGTGCATGTTACTCAGCGGCAAAGTCTTTCCCCTCTGAGAGACGAGCGGCGGAAGCGGTGCTATTTTTAGAAACAGTGTTACCGTAGAGGAGTTAATCAAAGTGGGGCTTAAAGCAGTGTTTTCAGGACAATCTGCTGCTTTCACTGCTGCAATCTTCTGAGACTCCTATCTGCGCTTGCTGTGTCATGGGGACAGGACGATGCATTTATATCAATCTTATCTCAGCTAGTGCCAAATGATGCCTTATTTCCCTCTCATGCTCTCCAGGAAAGCACACCGGGGGACGGCAAACTTTCGCGCCATGGACTCTGCACTTAATTGCAACAGCTGCTGCAATGCTTTTGGGACCTCGTGTAGTTTTGTGTCTTTTCCGAGTCTTAGGATTTTTAAAGAACATTGCAGTTTGGGATGTGAATGAGAATTAGTATTGACTGAAAGAGCTACGGAGAAAAAAAATCGTTGAGGCGCATACGGGTTCCTCATCCTCCTCACTTCCTTACAAAGTGTGAGCACCTGTTTTTGCCGGCTCCTATGGGAATTAAGCACTCGTCCCGCTGCATGCTCCTCAGGAGAAAAATGGCGGAGTCTGAGAGCACCGAGGTAAGTGTGAGAGTGACACCTTTGGCATTTCAGAAGTCAAAATGAGGGTGCTCTGTCAAGAGTTCCAAATGCCTCCATGTCTGCAGCGTTGTGTCCTACCTTTACGTAGAAGTCGCACCTCGGACAAAATGCGACATACTGTCCGGATAGCGAGACAACAGTCCGGGTGATAGGACAGGCTCCATCTATGCAGGGATGTTTAGCCCCCCCCCTACGATAAAACAGGCATTGTGTGCAGAGCAGGCGCGAGGCAAGTGAGTATATTTCCAACATCGAGTAGCCTACACTTGGAAAAACAAGCCACGTACCTCCCAAGGTTATAGTGTGTTCTGCAGGGGTTTCAGAGTGATTCCACTTTTATTTAGAAGACAGGACTCTTACCCTTACAACATGACCAGCTGACCACCCGTCCTCGGATAGGGGGGGTCCCTCAGACAACGTCTAAATGTGTTGGGATAAAGGCAACCCGTTTATAAAATAAAAAAAGGCACATGATGAGGCTGAACGGGACAGGGTGTGCTGCGCTGAGAGCAGAAGAAGTTGCGCTGTCCACGGTACTGCAGGAGCAAAGCGGAGGACGCTGGGACTTGATGTGTGGACTGGAGCAGTTTATCGAGGAAAAGAAGTTGGAGCTGAAGACACGATGCGTCAGTGGCTTACGAATCTACATTATAGGCTCCATATACAATGCACCATTTATCTTTGACCGTTAAATTACATTACATGTCATTTAGCTGAGGCTTTTATCCAAAAGCCATTTCCAATTAAGTGCTTTCAACCTTGAAGGTACAATCTCCAGACAGCAAGAAGTAAGTGCAAGTGCATTAGCTTTAAATAAGCCAAACTACGAAGAGCCATATGAAAGTGCAGCTGTAATTTATTTATTTTTTGATTTATTTATCTGAGCTCATTACATCATATGTAATTCTGGTCTCCTGGCCACTCCCCTGGTAAACAAAAAATCAGTTGGTTATAGAGCATTCTCTTACTGTGCCCCTCATCTGTGGAATGGCCTACCCCTCCATATAACAGAAGCTCACTCAGTTGACATTTTTAAATCTAGATTGAAAAACCAGCTCTACTCATTTTATTATAGCCAACCATAACGCGCCATCCTTTCTGCGTCCTTCACAAACAAACCTTTTTCACTTATTGTGTTATGTTGCTGGTTTTGTATTGTTTATTATATCTGCTTTAATGCTGTTCAGTTTTTGTTGTTGCAGTCTGTTATTTCTGTGTTCCTTTACTCAGACCATGTCTAATGGGGATTTTACACTAAATGTTATTGATTTGATTGATTGATTTGAAGCCCCCAAATACTCATTATTCTTTTACATCTCATTATAGAAGTCATCTACTGTAGCTTTGTTATTAACATCAGAGCAGAGATGCTCACAAGTCATTTTTTGGAAGTCCAAGTCGAGTCTCAAGTCTTTGAGGTGGCAAGTTCAAGTCAAGTCTCAAGTCTCTGGCCATCTGTTCTGTCCCTAACACTATATTGTTAAATCTTATGAATTCAAAGAATGTCCTGTCAACCCAGTCTCATGGCAGTTCGTGAAATGGTCACGTTATGTAATCTATTGATACGTGTTCACAAACAAACCTTTTTCACTTATTGTGTTATGTTGCTGGTTTTGTGTTGATACGTGTTCACGTATCAATAGATGTTTTTTCGTGGTGGCTAGCACGAAAATGTAAACTAAGGTATTTAAATGGAAAGCATATGTCGTGGTCACAGCACGACTACGGTAGTGAGTAGTATGAAATGCCGTAAATCCGTGTAAGGAGGTTGGTTGGGGGGGTGGATGGGTCAAACAATTCCGGACTTTTACCCCGAAGGCCGGGGATCGCGTCCCATGTGTGGCGTTTTGTTTCCCCGTTAACCGTCCTGTTATTGTTGACAAACGACAAAAACGTCCCTGTGAGCACGTATCAATAGATTAAAAATAACGTGTCCATTTCACGAACTGCCGTGAGACCGTGTTGGTCCTGTAGCTACCATCCATACAGTACAGTATCAAAATCCGTTATAGGATAACTTAGGGCTGGGCGATATGGACCAAAAGTCATATCCCGATATATTTTGGCTGAATATCGATATACGATATATATCCCGATATTTTTTTTCCGCAAAGTGAGAGCAAATGTTCAGTCAAAGCCAAAATCAAATATGACATGTCACAAGTAGTTTCATAGAGACAGTTGCAAAATCAAATAAATAATAAACCGGTTTCTTCACCTGGTTCATGATTAAATGCTCAGCTGTTCAAATAATAAAATGTAAACCTAAATACTGTATAACAGGAGTACCTTTTTTGAAATCAAAGCTCCATATTTGTGATTCGTTCCAAAGGTCAATTAAGCTTTTGATATTAATATAATCTACTTTGTTCAAAATGTAATGCCTCATGCCTGTAAGCCTAGGTTTATAGTCCCATTCTTCCACTTGATACTGCTTCCACTTAAGTAAACTAAAAGATGAACTATCGACTACAAAACAAAGAAACTAATTAATGTGTTAATACAAAGAATATTTATTATGATCGGTTCACAGATCTGAGTTCAAACGGAAACTTCACCCTTCTGAACTAAGAGTTTCTGCTTCAAGGTGAAGTTTAAAACAGACTGAAATGTCCAGGCTCATTCCTCCACTATTTATTTCTGTATGTATTTATGCGTTACATGTCATTTTAACGGGCACTGAGCTCCAGATCCTGCAGCTGCAGACGGTCTCTGCTGCCCCGCTGTAGCTTCTCTCCGTCCGCCTGCCGCCGGCAAACTTATTGGAACTTTCCGCCGATATCGACATACAGGTCGTCCTGGACTACGTGTAAGATCCTACCGATCACCACTCTGTCTTTGGCTGGTCCGATTTGGATCAGCGGGGACCGGCGCAGCAGCGAGGCAAAGCTGTGTTTTTCCCGGGGGAAGAGACGCTGCGGCCGGCCACGGAGCTCTCCGCCTCCCGCTGCCGCCGGAGCTCAGGTTGCTGGTCGAAGGCGGCATACATAATCATAAAACACATTGTCACCTGTTAAATGTTATTCATTGCTGTTTGTTCTTTTCATTTCCTCTATCAAACATAATTAAGCAGTACAAAAGTCCGGCATCTTTAGCGTTGATCTGAATGCTTCGCACCCCTGTTCCAAGATGGCGGCGGTTTTGACGTATGTTTAGAACCTCAAGGCGACATCTGTGTATATATCTATGGGAGCAAGGATCACATTTGAACTATATCGATATATGCGATATGGTCTAATTCCATATCTCATTTAAAAATATATCGATATATTTTTAATATCGATATATCGCCCAGCCCTAGGATAACTTTATGGGGTCTACTGCAATGCAATCTGAAGAAATACAAATTAAGAACTCTGTTTCAATTTCATAACTGTATTTTTCAACATTTTGGTATCTGCACCAAAGAATGCATGTTTGTCTGTGTTACTAACTGGCTGCAAAGCCCAACCTCATCATGCGTTACATTTTTCAGTGTTCAAAGTGTGAGGGAAACATCTGTATTGAAAGTTAATACACCAACCATGGTGCAAGCATGAGAGAACTGATACTTATGCGTATTGCTATTTAACAACAACCTGGTGTTAACCTAAGTATGTCACATCATATGGATACAACTACAAAGATACAATTTGCCTGTTCCCAGCATCAGCACAACAGCTTGTTACCTGTGACGATATATGCTAAATGTAACGTCGCTTTCACATTAGCAAGTGACTGACCTATCTGGGTGCGTTTTGAGATGCCTGATGAAGTCCGAAGTTATTGAAAGCAACACTAATGACAAAAGGCACAACTCCGCGAGGACTAGGCATCGCCATTGTCAATGCATTTATGTGAGTGCGTGCACGTAAGGCATAACGCATGCATTACGTTGCACATTATGGCAAAGGGCAGGGGACATGCAGCTCGTCATACGTCTCCCCGACGTATATGCGCCAATAAAAGAAAATAGAAATACATGAATGAATTTATATTTAAAAAGCAATAATTGCATGAAAAGAGGTTGTTGAAGAGTCTCGGCACTTGAGTCCGAGTCAAGTCTGAAGTCTTTTGGGTCGGGTCGCAAGTCAAGTCTGAAATCAGCTGTTTGTGCGACTTAAGTGCGGCTCGAGTCCGAGTCGCGGGGCTCAGACTTGAGTCCCCATCTCTGCATCAGAGCACAACATAAGCCTAGTGTTTTGTTGAGTGCAGTGCCACATCTGTATTCACAGTGTGACTGGATACTAAAGAAGCAGTGCTGATAAGTAATGCTTAAAAGATCCAAAACACCCTGTGAAGTTGGAGTCTCATGTACATTATTCATTTAACAAAAAAGTTACCTCAAAGCAAGTTTGTTCATGGGAAAAGCCTTCCTCAAGCTCTCAACATTTTATCAATTTGCTCATGTCTGAGGGCAGCAGGCACCTCTTACATTATGGTAAGAAGACACTGCCTTTATGGATGGGTCTGTGCCCTCCGCTGCTCTCTGCTGCTTTGGAATATTTGTGTTCTCAGAAGCACCTACAGTAAGTGCCATAATGGCAGAGGACCAAAGTGATTCTCTTTCCGGACTGGGATGCTGATTTCCTTTGACCTTATCACAGAAAAACGCCTTACCTACAGTAGGCCATTATAGCCTTTTAGTCATCTATGTGGTACCTCTCTCCAGACATGCATTGAAACGCTCATTTCCTTTCAGCAGACATAGTTTACTTTACAAATCCACCTACTGACGTTACCACTGATTTATGAAACAGTTCATAAACAGGCATCATCTTTAAGGTACAAAATGACTGTATGTCCCCTCATAAGTGTCAATTGAATGCCCTTCTCAAATAACAATCCTCACCTCTGTGTAAGGAGGAGGATCCAATCTGAAATACAAGCCCAAATGTGTTTATCTGTCTAGGGGGTCAGAGGCAAGGATGTGTGCCACCCTCTCCTTCCTGTGTAAGCATCTCGGTTACACTCGCTGCAGCTGCTCTCCTCTGACCGTACTGCCCGACCAAGTCTACTTCAATCTTTCCGTTAATGAAAGATTGAGCAATTTTGTTTTTTCTGCGTTGCAACTTATAGAAAGTCCTGATCGATTCTGTATTAAACTTGGCAGCCTTAATCACAGATTCTGTGGCCCTGTCTTGTAATTATTGGCTCTTTAAATGTTGGCTTGGAGCCAGCTGTTCATCAAATCATGCTTTTGTTTGCTTTCACTGTTGGAATTTCTTTTAAAAGATGCCAAGATTTCTTATCATAACAGTTGAGTATGACTTTAGATCAGTTGCTAAATGGAAACATCTGTTTGTCTTTTCAGATTAAATAAATGAAGTGATACATCAATAAAAACAGGCATCTCCAGGCAGCTATAGTAAAGTCTCCTTGATGATCCAAAAGATTAACATAACATGTTAATTATAATTATATCATATTAAAATATTTATATCATATTATTCTACTATTACTGTGAGAGATATCTCTCTCACAGAAATAGTAGGTTAATATGCTGCACTGTACCAAGTGCTCCCTCTTTAGATCTTCATCATGCATGGCTTAAAGGATTAAGAGAAGTTCAACAGTTGGGCTTTCCCTTTTAATTACAAGTTCCTCGCAAAGCGTGAGAGCTTTTATATTTAGCAATTAATCAAAAACTGTGCAAACTTGACCAAGCAGAGTCTCTCAATGTTCTCATGTTCCCTGCTGTAATGCTCAATGAAATCCTGGCGGTACATCAACTACATGTTATTTGGGTTGAATGTTAAAGCTTTAGTGTGTAACTTTTTCATATTAATAAAAGTCCGTTACATTCAAGCCATTGCAGAGGTTTGCTTGTTCATTAACTTAAAGCCCAACCTATATAAATTATTGTTCATGCTATATAAGTATTTCTTAACCATAACTGGTCACTTGATTAATGTATAATAATAATGAATAAGCATTACTAAACCATAATTAAACAGTTTGTAATGCTCTTTGATAGCCTTATTGTAAAGTTGAGAACATATGCACATTAACTATCAACTGATTAATGTATAATAATACTGAATTAGCATTACTAAACCATAACTAAACACTTATTAATGCTCTTTGATAGCCTTATTGTAAAGTTCTGAACATATGGACTTTAACTATCACTTGATTAATAATAATATGTAAATTGAGACAGGTAGCTAGACTGGTCAACTGGTTCTTCAGCTCAAGGGGAGGAAGCTCATAGACATTGCCAAGCAATGTAAACAAGCGGTTGACGCTGATGAAGCCATTTTGAAAAAAGTACAGCAGTTGAAAGAGATTCAAGAGCTTCTGCCAATAAAAAAAAACATTAAAATAATTTGCCTCATGCAAGCATTTATATTTATATAAAGTTATAAAGTGACACAGTTCATGTTAAAGTTAATTAATACCCAATCCTAGTAATTGTATAGACCACTGTAATGTTTTCTTTATGATTCATTCCTTTTGGAGGCTCTTTAATTTTATTAGAAATGGCAATTGGCAAGTGGCAATTTGTAGTTAAATTGTTAACATACATTTTGTATAAAGAATTGGTTTTTCATTTCATTTATGAGATACAAACGTTTGGCTCGAGGTCATGGTGCAAAGGACCCTAGGGTGAAATTACTCCGAACCATCACTTTAAGTGATGATTTAGCAGCACTATTTTGCATTTATCAAGTGTAAGTTAAGGTGCATATGTTCTCAACTTTACAATAAGGCAAAGATCATTAATAACTGTTTAATTATGGTTTAGTAATGCTTATATAGCATGCACAATATCTTATATAGGTTGGGCTTTAAGTTAATGTCTACATGAAGACAAAGGAACAAGCAAACCTCTGCATGGAGACTATGGAGTCTTTTCACTGACCTCACCCTCTACCAAAAGTAAGTCATACGTTGGAGGATAGTGGACAAAAGTATGTGGACAACCATAACCCGTAAATAAACAATTAACAGTTTTCTCATAATGAGATGGCTTGGCTGTGAACCTTAAGACATACATGCTATCAAACATCTTTATCAACCACCTAGTAATATTAGAAAATACCTTAATTGAAAAGTAAACCCTTAGTTGATGTTATCAAGAGACATTTGTTAACATTTACCTATTGTTTAATATTGAATGATTAACTGTTAAGTGATGCTTATTATTGTAATAGTTAGCTGTTATTTCCAGTTAAGGTTTATTAGTACATTAAATAATGTTAAAATAGACACCTTAGTTAACTGTTATTAACAGTAAGTCAGAGCGTATTACTGCATTAACTATTGGTAAAATAGACACCTTAGTTAACTGTAATTAACAATTAGTTAAGGCATTAACTAATGGTAAATAATGCATCAATTAATACCATAGTTAACATGAACAAACATGAACATTGTTTATAAATGTGTATTAGACACCCTATTTAACTGTAATTAACAGTTAATTAATGAGTATTAATGCATTAAGTAATGCTAATTAATGTACCCTTATTGTAAAGTGTTACCGTGTTGTCCGGTGACTTTCCCGCACAGAAACTCAAGTGAAGGTAATTACCTCTTCTCAAGAGTCCATCATGTTTTTTTAATCCTCCTGTCCTGTCCATGTCCTCCATCCTCCATGTAGCTGCTAGAAACTACATGTAGGAGGGGTGGGGGTGGTTCGTGATCATGTACGGCTTGTATTATGTGGACGCACTGACAGTGCTGTTGTCATTACTTAGAATTCCTCATGAGGGTGACAGAAACTACGCACTATAGCTATAATCAGAAATTGTATTAGTTTGTATGTACAGATGCTTTTTCACTAAAATCAATTATATAAATCAACTTCAAATCCATTAAAGCCAGAGAGAAGGCAGCACTTAAATTATAATTACTTAACTATTGCGGTTGAATTTCCATACAAATTTGGCTTTACATTTTGCATGGTTTAATTATTAATTTATTTGGTTAGTCATGTTTAGATATTAAATCTATAGTTAGGAGACTCACACTAAGCATGTAGCAGAAGGCTAAATGGGTAGCTATGAAATGAGCTGTCATTCACAAGATATGAGAGTCTTCAGCAATGCTAGCAGCTCAATAAATAGGGACAGCAGGGCAAATGCAGGGCTTTGAGCAAATGCTAACATTGACATAACATTTGCTAATTAGCTGTGAACACAACGCACAGCTGGGGCTGATTAATTTCGTAGGTATTTTGGTCATCAACCAAAGCCAAATTACAATCTTGACTTCCTGATGGCACTAGAGAAAAATTTCATGACAACCCATCTAATAGTTGTAAAGATATTTCAGTCTGGACCAAAGTGGTGGACAGACTGACTGGCTAAGAACGCTTCTTCAATGCATCATTAGTGAATATCTGATATGTAACTGGCCCAGGTCAGCTTTACTGTAGTCTCACTTTGCCAGACCGTCCTCCAAAGCGCGCTAAAGGAGAGTCTGGCTACTCCACATAGCATTTGGGGATGGGAAAACGTGCTCTGGTTTAATGGCATTTCTTTAAACCAATCAGAATTGTCATGGATGGCACCAAGCATCGCACAGAGCTGCTGCAAAAAAAGAAAAATAACAAACTTCAAAGTGAAGTTTAAATTGTGACAATTATCTTAACCTATTTGAAATCATAGTTTTAGAATTGGATGCACTTTTGAGGGTTATTGTAATCTCAGCACATAAAGAGATTTTACAGGTTTTAATCCAGCTCTGCGTCATCTCTGTGTGGGCAGTGTCTTTAGATGAACAGTGTCTGACTTCCCTTCGTGGTGCCAGTGCACAGAGCAGCCGATGTCTGCCAAGATCTGAAACGCGGCATGGAGGTCAGCAGAGATCTCGGCAGACCCCGGCTGCTCCATGCTCTGCAGTCACAGAGGAATGCCACACACTTCACACTGCCCACACTACCATGACCCAGAGCTGGATTTAAATCAGCAAAATATCTCTTTAAGCTGAGCATATTTCTACTCTCCATTACCTCATTAAAGACGATTATAAAAGCTGAATGGCCTCAGATTGAGGTGAAGATGTGGCACAAAAACTGAAGATCTGAAAGATACAGTAGCAAATCTTAAAACATGCAACAAATGGTTTAAATTCCAGCAGCAGCATTGTGTCAGGGTGTGCTGCAAGATCAGACTGTATGATTGCAAACTGAAGAGACATTTGTTTTCTGATGGAGCTTGTCCTATACCTTTATTCGCTGTCCTTCGACACAAGCCTTTGAATTTTACTTTTTTTATTGCTTCTTTCAGGTTAAAAATGTAATCTACAGATGCATCACTGATAACACTCCATATTTCCATCCACCTTGCCAATTATTTATCATTTTATTTTTAGAAGGCTAAAAAGTTGGAATGAGAATACACACCAGAATGGCTTACTGCTCAAAACTGAGATGCAGGGAGTCCATTTCTCCATCTCTCTCTCTCTCTCGCTATCTCTCTCTTGACACGAAACACACACACACACACACACACACACACACACACATGCACACACACTATGACTAGACCTTCCCAGCTGGCCTTAGAGGTGATAATCATGGCGTTATTGGTGTACCGTCTGTGCAGAGGAGAGCTTTCTGGTCATCTCTGCCTTCTGTTGACAGACAGGCTGACTTCATGTCAGTAATCAGAGTATTCTCCAGACTCAATAGACTCTCTGGACTCTGTGAAACCACCAGGCTGCTTCGTGGAGTAGACTGACAGATGAGCTGAGAGGGATGAGAGCAGATTACATTTTTGAGTGGAATGGCTGATGAGTCTAAGCCAGTTACTGCCCATGAATCCAAACCACACAATGTGATGCCAAGTTGCTGTTACATCCTCGTTTTGTTTCTTACTCAGAAAGTGGTTTGATTAACAAAAGCCCAGATTCCTCAACCTCAATCAAGTGTTTTTCTTCTTTATCTCTCTTTGTAGCAACCACAGCCACGGCCAATCCGTATAATTCCATCCCAGTCGGCACAGCCCACCTCGTTGCCCAAGCCGGTGCCTTCCATCCAGCACGCCTCACGGCCTCCTCTGCCGCCACACACGCCCCATGCTGCCAGCCTTCCCAGCTGTCCTGGGCGGGGGAAGATGTCCAAATTTCTAAGCCCAGAGGAGATGACCTCACGAGACTACTACTTTGACTCTTATGCCCACTTTGGTATACATGAGGTATGCCTGCATGTCCTACAGTATGTTTTTCTGTTTTCTTGTTTCTGTGTGTTTTTTTCAGGGATAATTAGACAGATGTCCAACATGATGACTGTTTTTGGCCAAATATTCTCAGGAACTAAAGTCGGGAACTAAAAAACATCCGTTTGCACATTCCTGTTTGCATTACCACCACAAGCTCCGGGACTCTTGTACTGCCTGTCGTTAACACTTGACCTTGTAAAATATGCATCTTCCTTCAAATACTCATTGTACATCAGATCAAGCTCTGCATATGGTGTAGCAAATACAACTCTTACATGACAAATATAGCCATATTTATATTGCAGTGTAGCATAACTATCATAATGCTAACAACTTATTTTTCACATTGCACAGTATGTTGCTGTTAGATATCTAATGCCAATTAATGAACACAAGTTATCCATCGCATTGTAAACCTGGGTGCAAACACAACTATGTCTGGAGATACAGTGGATCAAAACTAAACCATGAAATATCCCTGCAAGATCGACTTGTAGTTTAAATGGACAGTTAGGTTTGCCTTTTCACTTCCCCATAAGTGGCTCAGATAATATAGTTAAACGCAGACTTCCTGTTTGATCTGTGGTGTGGTTTCTCCATTCACCTTTAAGACAGCTGCTTTGGGGCGCCCGGATAGCTCAGTTGGTAACGCAGGTGCCCATATATAGAGGTTTACTCCTCAATGCAGCGGGCCTGGGTTGTACTCCGACCTGCGGCCCTTTGCTGCATGTCATTCACCCCTCTCTCTCCCCTTTCATGTCTTCAGCTGTCCTGTCAATAAAGGCCTAAAAATGCCCAAAAAATAATCTGAAGAAAAAAAGACTTTTTTCTGCCAAAGCAGAAAAGCTGCTTTGGCTTTTGATCTTCGTAGTGAAGCATGGGGATGAAATGTCATCATAACCAATAGGAGTAAAGGCTATATTACAAGTCTAAGTTGTATCTTTACAAATTTTCCTTTAAATAAAATCTATACCATTTTTCCCATGGGTTTTTGCCAATGTTTCCGATAATAATTTGAAAAATTAAGGGCAAAAGTTACTAAAATCTGTAGACCATTCCAACTAAACCCTTGATCATACTCCAGGAGTAGCTGACCCTCACAGACTTGGGCAGATGACAAAATGTACGTCATGCGGACCCCCATGGCCACAACTTGGCCTTTGTTGTCTGCTGACGTTGTTCTCCATGTGGCTTTTACCTTAGCTTCTTCTTTTTCTTTCTAGACCTCAATATTATAGACTCCTCTATTGTGTGTTGGCAAGGCACTTTAATGATGCTCCTGTGTGACATTTTTCCTGAACTGACCCTCCCAGCCTCCTCCTGCGCTGTACTACCCAAACAACCTATAACAACCAAATCCCATATGTCATAGACGGTTAGAACCATGGGTGGGGTTACAGTCAGCCAATCCCATCAAAGGACATGAGATCTGAACCCTGCATGAGAGGATATTTCTGGGAGGCTTACCTCTTACTTAGCTTAGCACTACACTCTGGAATTGATGGAGAATGCTGGAGGACTGGTGCAACTTTGATGAAGACATACTTCAATCTTAAGCAACAGTGAGCCGTTATTAAACATATTGTTTAAAAAAACAAAAATCTTACTTTTTTTGTGTCTCATATTTCCAGTATTCAAGATGATACTCGAAGCGTTCTACGTGGTTAACTTTTCTATCAGAGTTCAGCTGCATTGTAAGGAGAGGAGGCAGAATGTTTAAAAAAAGATCACGTTCCTCTAGTGTGGCCTGTGAGATGAATCTTTGATATTTCTTGGAAAGTAGGTCAGGTGTAATTTTTGTGTCATTTCTAAATATTCTTCACACTCACACATGCTTGCACTCGGTAAGAAATGCAGACAGGCTGAGCCTGGGAGGCTCATGGGGCGGCTTATTCGGAAACACCGCCTATGGATTTGAATGTAGAACCGTACGGCTGAGACGTGATAGAGTAAGATTACGGGGGGGGAGGCTGCGTGTTATTTGTCACCGCTCCACTGCGGAGATTACAGCAAATCCAGATTCCCATTGTCCAGCCAATGTTTTCTAAATCAACAAAACCAATTATAACTCCCCGCAGGGGTTAGCTGTGTCAACATCTTCTTCATATATTTTTTTTTTTGTCGTATGCTAATCCAGGAGATGCTGAAGGACGAAGTGAGGACGCTCACCTACAGGAACGCCATGTACCACAACAAGCACGTCTTCAAGGACAAAATAGTGTTGGATGTTGGAAGCGGGACTGGGATCCTGTCCATGTTCGCGGCCAAAGCGGGGGCAAAGCACGTGTATGGGGTAAGACGTGTTTCCTTTCAGTGGAGCGTCATCATGCTGAACCATCAGGCTCTAATCACTGCAGAGCCCAGCCTGACAAGCTGCTCACACTGTTTGCATCTACTGTAGTTAGTTAGTTTTATTTTATTTCTGTGGCATGCCAAACATTTGACACCACCAACAAGACACCACTATTTAATAGGAATCTTCCGGTCTCACATACACAAATCATGTGGAGAAATCGTCTGAATAACAAAAAACAAAAATAAACGAAATAAATAAAAAAAAATATATACATACAAACTAATATCTACAAATCATCTCGGTTTTTGCTCTTGTTGCACATACAGCAAGCTAAAGAGAGTTGCCAACTTAGCAACCTTCTCTCTATTTTTAATCACAGCAACAAATGTAACCATTGTTCTTGACTAAGTTTATTTTGTAGACTTTCTCAAGATAACTAGCTAATGTATGTGTTTCACGTGTGTACAGCCATCTCAGTCTATCTAGAGTATCATCCAATAATTAAAAAATCAATATCTGTTTTTACTGTATGTGCATGACCGGCTCTCTGTGTATAGGTGTTAAACATTTTTCCTCAGGCTCCGTATAATCTTTCAAAGAATATCCCGTGTGACAGGCAGGTGATAAAAGTGTGCGGCCTCTCCGGCAGGTTGACAGCCTCGTAGTCGTAGCGGTTTAAGAGCACTTTCTGTTATCATGTACTGGAGCAGAGGTAATTGCCAGTCGGGGCATGTCTGAGAATACATGCTGGATACACACCACCAGTTTGGGTTAACCACATGGAACTTATTTTTGCTCCCGACAGTGTGTATTTGCTTCAGGGGGACGAGTGATTAACTTGGAAATGCCAAGAGACTTGTTCTGAGCTACTTGTTGACAATATATGTGTCTGTGTGTGTGTGTGTGTGTGTGTGTTTGTGTGTGTGTTTGTGTGATTTCTTGCGTCTTATTTGTTTTCCTTCCCTCTTCTGCTGTCTCGCTCGGTTCCTCTATCCCTGTCTTTGTACTTTAAACCGAAATATCACTTCAGTTCCTTTTCCTTTACCTCACACTTGCATTTTTCTATGCATCTATCCATCTGGGAAAGATTTATCCACATAAATGGGTCTAAGAATTCAGGGATTTTGTGCACATTTGACTTAGATGTTCTCGGTTTGAGTTCTGCACCACTGCTCAACACCTTTATTGTACCTAAAGCTCATAAAGATCCATGTGAGTGATGGGCTTGTGAGGTGGAAGGACTGGGCTCTGGGCCAACAAAAACATCACTCTGTCATATGGACCTCGTTACATAAAAAGGAAAAGTGATAACCTCTATTCTGGCTCCACAGAGTACCCATAAAAGACAGCTTGCTGCTGAATTCCATATGTATCGGAGCCATATAATCATGAAACACTGAGCCCACAGGTAATATAATGTATCGTACATCGTCAACAACTAATTAGTATGAATAACATCTAACAAGGGTTCCTTATTGGGTTTGTTCTTTTTTATTTTGCCTGAATATTTTTCTCCCTGATAACGTTACAAAAATATCAAATAATGTTAAAAAAAATTGCCAGTGCCACACAGATGTCTTCTTACTTGATAGTTTTATTTCTTAAGGTGCATAACAGTGACTAACGTTTCGATGTAGGATTACATCTTCATGAGAGGACTCTCATGAAGATGTATATATGATAGAAATAAAACTATCAGAGTCCTCTGATGAAGATGTAATCCTACATCAAAACGTTAGTCACTGTTATGCACCTTAAGAAATAAAACTATCAAGTAAGAAGACATCTGTGTGGCACCGGCAATTTATTGTTACTTTACACTGTTTTGTCCTGCCGTGGTTGCACCAGATTGTTGTCTACAGAAGCGCAGAGCACTCTCTCTTTTTTATCAAATAATGTTATTTGCAGAGGGAATGTACATTAAAGGGAAAGGACAGCATGGAGAGCAGTATGTGGGATCTCAAATAACCAACAAGTAACAGTAAATAAATTGTGTATTTTATGTGGTCAGTCCATATACTCGAATCATTCCAGCTCTCACCAACCCCTGATATAAAACCACGGTCAGCAGCATTAATCCACAAGCTCACAGGTGCTGATTGTAATGCCTGCCCAGCATGAAATCACAGAGGGCCAACGTGAACTTGATCTGCAGGAAGGTATATCAGGGTCCAAAAAGCTAAAGCAACTCTGAAATTAAATGATTGCGGAGCAGATTTTAAACAAGTGGTTTAATGTGTGTTGTTTGCAGTGCACATCGACAGGATATGATCCAGCCTTCGACCACGAGGGCTCAATAAATCATTTTGCGTCTCATTCAAAGAGTCTTGTAATTTAGATAACTGCTCTCTGTGTTACACTCAAAACCCAAAAGACAAAAGTAAAGTAAAGGAGTGTTTGGTGTATAAAGTTGTACATAGAGCAAGCTAAAGAGAGTTGCCAACTTAGCAACTTTCTCTCTATTTTTATTTTTATTTTTCTTGAACTACACAGAATTCACAGAAGTGAGTTTAATTCAGTGTCTGGATCCTCTCTCTTCATTACACTTCAGTTCCACAGTCTATACAACATAAGCTTCGTTTGAAGACAGAAGATTTAGATGCAAGTTGATGAAATGGTAACAGCTTGATTAAAAAAAAACAATAATAGCTAATGGTGAAGCCAGTTAGAGTCTGTAAAGTTAAGATTTTTTTAATACTTTTTTTCTTTTCAGTTTTGTATATACAGGAGGTAAACAGTTACGCAGATATGCAAATTAGCATGGGACGTAGTCCAGTGACATTTCAAGCAGGCGTTGGCTACTTTCCATTAAACTTACTTTGATAAACACTTTACTTGAAGTTTTCTACATAAGCGTGACATGACATTTTCATGAACACATGACACTCACATGACACATGAACCCTAACCATAACCATAACCATAACCATAACTTGTTTATAATGTTTCATGACACGTTCATGACAGTGTCATGTCACTCTTATGTAGAAAACTTCAAGTAAAGTGTAACCCTTACTTTTCTCAGAATGTGACAGACCACAAATGGGTCTTGAGAGTTAAAACTCCCGCTGTTGACATGAGATGCCCATGTTGCTCGATTTCTCCTGGATGTAACATTAGGCAAGCATGGCTAAATGTTAGCTAGTTGATAAGCTAATAGTATACAAGTTTGTTCATATGCTTGTTGTAGAATTTACAAACAAAAAGTCTCAATGCAGCTTAAAATTCATTCAAAACTACAGGAAACAAACTGAACCTAAACTTAAATCCTAAATTAGGATTTAAGTGGGAGGGCTACAGTGACAGTGACTCCTCCTGACACTAGTGAGAGGTGCAAGAGGCACCGTGTGAGGGTGTGTTGACTCTAAACCCCGCCTCGAGGCCTCAGTGCTCCCACTGAAGCATGACTCTGATGGACACATGGCTAATGGCTGTCTCTTCTCGCAGAGATTCGGACAGAGACAGATGCGGAATCATTGCCAATTAGAGGGCTGACGCATAAAGCTGGTTTTTAATTGGCAGGGGAATCGGTGTTGTGTGTGAGCAGTTGACGGAAATACTGACAGAAGGCTGCGGGCGCCACCAGCAGCCTCCGCTAATAGACAGCATAGAATAGGGCTGCTCCAGTGTGGCAGTGCCAATGTCAAATCCTCGCACCCTACGCATGCTCAGTGTGAAACTGAAGACCTCAGCTAGAAAGCAGAAAGCCAGGATTACATTTTCAGCACAAAAAAAAAAAAAAGAAACATCCAAGTTGATAATTCCTTATTTGTCCATCTCACAGTTGGTGTGTTGCTTACACAGCATGTCGAATCCATTTCTGCCTCCAAAATAAAAGCCCCCGCAGACCTTCCACGAGAGGCCGAGGCAAAACTGAGTGCTTCTATTTTTTTTTTTTTTTTTTTTGCCTGGTCTCTCCACAAATGTCCCAGTCTGGGTTGGCCCTTTTTTTTTAAGAACCTTGGGTTGATTCAAAAGTCCCCTTTTTGATTACAAGCAAATGGATCTCTTGCAGCATGTATAAGTCTGCACACCTCCGACAAACAGAGTCCCAGGTAAGGTGGAACAGAGTGAGCACACTCAGGTGAAAATCTATACTCTTGGGCTCCCTGACGCTCTAAGGGGTTGGTATTGACAAATGCCTCCCTTTGAATTATGTTCTCATTTTGTTTGGGAGCCGCTTACTAGAAGTACCAAGAGTTTAATCTGATGAATGAAGGGGCTTTATTTTGTTTCTCCGTTATCGTTGGCACCTCAATTAATCAGCCATGAGTCCTGCATTGGTGAGCAGAACATTCAGTAGTATGTCAAACAAGGAGCTCAGGACTCGGAGGAAAAGGTATACAGTGAAAGGGCATGGAGAAAAATGTGAAAGAGATGCAGGTATTTCAGGCGGAGAGAAATGGGACAAATAAAAGAGCAGTGGGGCTGAGGATAATTTAAAAGAATTTGAAATGTCAATGACTAATGAAACTGGAAGTTGAAGGACTAATCATTAACTCAATTGCTTAAAGTAGGATGCTCTGGCAGCGTTTCAGGGACCGGCACAGAGGCTGGTCACCTTGTGAATTCTTTCCCTTCGTAATTCCAACCCCTCCTGGCAAATATCCAGCTGCCCAGTTTTCAATTTTGAAATCTTTTGCAAGCGGGGTCGTATTCACGACTGCAATGGAAGCCACCCACAGACAGACAATGAACAAAGATGACCTTGTTTTCTACTCCAGAGAGCACCTTATGGTGGCTGCAGGTGAATACATCAAAAATAGAGATTCAATTCTGGATTTGTCTTTACTCCAAAACACACAAGGAATTGGAATTCACTCTGATAAATCCCTCAAGAGCCAGAGGAGCCATATGAACATGACCGAAGGGAATGCCACTGCCTGTAAGGGCCACAGTGGGACATACAGTAAAGGATTGTCACTATTCCACTTAACTTCTAAGGAAATAAATAGCATCCTGGTAAAACAGCCTCATCTGTCTTTAGCAGTGGGGGAAAGTACATTTAGGTACTTGCACTTTGCTCTGCTAGTATTTCCATTTTACGATACTTTACTTCATTTGACAGCTTCAGTTTCTTTTCAGATTAAGATTTTACACAACAAAAAGTATGATAAGATTATAAAATACAACATTAAGCCAGTTGTTTCCAACCATTTTGGCTAGTGACCTCTCATGACCCTAATCCATTATTTCCCAAAACAAAAAAAATCCCTATAAAAAATGAATACAATTTTGGGTAGCAGAACTTAGTTTTTTTTTCTTCTTTCCTTGTGCATGAATCATCTCATGAGCCTCCAGATTTGTCTTGTGACCCTTAGCAGGGGGCTTGTAGGTTGGGAACCACTGGACTAAACCACCAAGTTAAAACTAGCTGCTACAACAATAACTATGCCACTTACAGTACACACTGATGCCATATGTAATAACATACAGTACAGGCCAAAAGTTTGGACACACATTCTCATTCATTGCGTTTCCTTTTTATTTTCATGACTATTTACATTGTAGATTCTTACTGAAGGCATCAAAACTATGAATGAACACATATGGAATTATGTACTTAACAAAAAAGTGTGAAATAACTGAAAACATGTCTTATATTTTAGATTCCTCCTAGTAGCCACCCTTTGCTTTTTTATTAATAAGGGAAAAAAGTCCACTAATTAACCCTGACAAAGCACACCTGTGAAGTGAAAACCATTTCAGGTGACTACCTCATGAAGCTCATTGAGAGAACACCAAGGGTTTGCAGAGTTATCAAAAAAAGCAAAGGGTGGCTACTTTGAAGAATCTAAAATATAAGACATGTTTTCAGTTATTTCACACTTTTTTGTTAAGTACATAATTCCATATATGTTCATTCATAGTTTTGATGCCTTCAGTGAGAATCTACAATGTAAATAGTCATGAAAATAAAGAAACACATTGAATGAGAAGGTGTGTCCAAACTTTTGGCCTGTACTGTATACAAAGTACGGTAACACTTTATTTGAAGGGGTGTAAGACTGACATGACACCGTCATTATTATGACATGACACCTGTCATGAACATGAAGGAGTCATTTTGAGTATTCATAACCGTTGTCATTAAGTGTCGTTCGGTAAATTATGACTCTTTGAATGCAAAGTTAGCATTGTCCGAGATGTCTTTGTCATGACAACTTGACATTAACAAAGACAATACAACCTGTCGATGTCTTTGTAATGACAACTTGACATTAACCTAGACAACATAACCTGCCATAAATGTGTCATGACAGGCCCAATTATCAAACTTTAATAAACTATTTAGCTCTATGTGTTAACATTACATTAAACTGTCATTAAGAGGTTGGTTTTTACATTGGCTGTCATGAGAGCATTATTATTGTGTCATCAATATTTTAGCAGTATATTTTAAGTAAAGTGAAACAATTTGGACCTGTCATGAAGTTTGATTTCATCATCAAATGCTTATATGAAGGTGTCATGAGTAATATCCTTGACCTCAGGTAAAGTGGAACCATTTGGACTTAGTCATTAACACTCAAAATGACTCCTTCATGTTCATGACAGGTGTCATGTCCTGATAATGACAGTGTCATGTCTTATGAACACCCCTTCAAATAAAGTATTACCTAATACAAACGTACATTTAAGTACATTATGCTGCTTATACTTACTTAAGTAAAGGATCTGAATACTTCTTCCACAACTGGTCTTTAGAGACTACCTGTTATGACCACAGCTAGCCATTACATATTTTAAGATTACTTTTGGGGCTTTTTTGCCTTTATTGGATAGGACAGCTTAAGACAGGAAAGTGGGAGAGAGAGGTGGATGACATGCAGCAAAGGGCCGCGGGTCAGAACTGAACCTGCGCTGCTGCGATACTGAGCCTTGGTGCACGGGGCGCACGTTCAACCAGATGAGCTACCAGGGCGTCACAAACTTCTAACAAAACATATGGATAAACATCAAATGTTCAGATTTAAATAATGTAAGACAGTGTTCTTGTTCTTGCATCCCCCTTCAAATTTAGCCCGAGTACATCTGTAATCCATATTGTCAATTGCTGCCGATTGAGCTTTTATCTGAGGCATTCCGGTAACATTTGAAGTCTTCTGAAGCTGCATTATACACAGACAGGACTACATTCCACTAAACATATCTTCCTCAAAGCATCATAGCCCTTCATCTATAGCTGTTTTAAAGCTTTAGTGCGTAACTTTTTGATATTAATAAACGTCTGTTACATTCAAGCCATTGCCAAAAGAGTTGCTACAAAGCTAATTAAGACTATCAGCTCCACACAACTCTCTCTGTATTTCTCAGTATGGCTATGTTCAGAAGATTGTGTTGTCCGGTGACATTCCCGCCTCAGAAGCTCGAGTGAAGATAATTACCTCTTCTGAAGAGTCCATTATGTTTGTTTAATCCTCCTTTTCCTCCTTAGCTGCTAGCAACTGCATCTAGGAGGGGTGGGGGCGCGCGCACGATCACATAGGGCTTGTATCAAGTGGACACGCCGACAGCGTTGTTGTCATTACTTAGAATTCCTCATGGGGGGGCAACAGAAACTACGCGCTATAGCTTTAATGTTGTTATGTCTTTTCTGCCAGATTGAATGTTCCAGTATATCCGAGTACTCAGAGAGGATCATCAAGGCCAACCACCTCGACAGCGGTAAGACCTGCAGCTGTTCCCCCTTGGCTCCATTCTGTTGACACTGCACTTCATCTGCAGCGAAGGGAGCAACAGACTAGGTTATAGGCGTGACAGACATAGTGAACGAGAAGGAGGAAGGGAAGGCTGGCAGATACACATGAGGAGGAGGAGGAGGAGAAGAAGAGGACTGGTGATAGGTATCACACCGTTGATTCTGAATAATCGTTAATCTGTGAGGACAGAGTCTCGTTCTGATCCTGTGTTCCATTTTCCATACTGCACTGGACCGGCTTATTTGTATTCATCTGCACACACACGCTGCCAACTTATGAAACTTCAAAGCATATGTTTACATCATAACACCCCTTTAACTTTGAAAATGTACTCCAAAGCTACTGACTGTGCATCTACCAAATGATAGCTCCACAACCCACCCTGCCAGCCAATGTTCTCTCTATAAACCTATGAATATCAATTATGCTCAAGTATTTGAAAGGAGAGTTTACACTATGTTTACTCTGAGTTGCAGACAGTGAATAAGCAGGAAAGCAATCACCCGTTAGACTAACAGGGTTCACATGTCATTCTGACAGACACTTTGAATCACCAGGGAAACTCTTTAATAACTTCTGGCCAAGGCAGAACAAACAAAGCTGACGTCTGCTAATCCGGAGAGGGCAAAGATCCACTCCTTCATTGTAAACCCCAGCTGGGTTGATTGTCATAAGGACACCATGGCTGTCGTGGTATCACATACTGTACAAACTTATTTCTGTCTCACACACCAGTTTATTTCTTGCACACAGTTAGAATACTGTCCTATCTGTGTCACATGTTTAATTGATGTATCATTTTGAGACATAACTTTGCTTTTCGATATGTCCTTAATACTCATTTATACACATTTAGGCATTATCGTTCCTACATTTTAGTGTTTAGGGGGTTTGTAAAGACCCTTTTTTTCACGCCAAAATATGAAAAAATGATTATCACTTAAAACATATGTTGTGTGTTGCAGTGATCACCATCTTCAAAGGCAAGGTGGAAGAGGTGGAGCTTCCTGTTGACAAGGTTGACATCATCATAGCTGAGTGGATGGGCTACTGCCTCTTCTATGAATCCATGCTCAACACCGTCATCTTTGCCAGAGACAAGTGGCTGGTAGGGTGTGTGTGTGTGTTTGTGTGTGTGTGTGTGTGTGTGTGTGTGTGTGTGTGTGTGTGTGTGTATAGACATGATATGTAAGTTGATCCGGAAGTAACATCAGTAACAAATATCCCAGACAAAATAAACTAACACCGCAATAGCCATGAAATAATGAATCATGAATGTAAATATTATTAGCAAATATTGTAATAATCCTTACAACCCAATACTTGAGTAAAGTATTTCAAGAGTTAGGCTGACATTTATATAGCGCAGCTATCATCCTTTAAAACAGTAGCCCCAAACAAAGCCCTGTTTATTTGCAACCCCTCATTGCATGAATAATTTTTAAAGGCCCTAAAACGTAAATTATCCAAAAAGGCAATATCCTCCAGGGCACGACAGAAAGATCTGCAATATGCAGTGGAGGGATATGTTCAAAGTTAGAACATTACTACTTTCGATAATAATGCTATATAGAACCACAACTGTTAACTTAAGTCCAGTTTTACAGATTGTAACTGTTATGTACTTAGCTACTTAAACTACTTATTGATAATTGATATAAGTTAGCTCGCTAGCTTTACTTACCTTGGAGCAGACATATGTAGCTATTCTTATTAATCTTCGAGGCATTTAGCTGTGAGTGAGGTCTCCCACACTGCTTAATCCATTGTCGGCATCTTTCCGCTTGGGTCTTGGGCTTTGGAAAGGCGAAAAAAAACGACCCCTCCCTCTAAACTTTTGGGGTACCTGGTGTCAGACTTGCAGGTGCCATAGGCGCATCATTTCACCATCTTGCTGAAATCGTAATGTTTGACGGGGGTCCTTCTCCTTAGTTACAGTTGCTGAGCTAGGATTGGACGAGGACCGTTCAAGGGCGGGGTTTTGCGAACGGTCAATTAGGAGATACTAACCTATACATTTACTGGCGAGTGCAAAGTTAGTATGACCAAGTGACTACGGCTGTTATGATCAGCGGGTGAGGTTGTAAGAGAATGGGGATTTTTTGCTGAGGTTGTAAGATGTAGATGGAGGAATGATGCCCAGAGGTTTGCAGGAAGGAATGATGAGTAACAGAGGAACGCCGGAGTGTGGCTGGACTGGAGCAAAGCCGAGGTGCGGAAGGGTGGTAGGTTGGAAGGCAGACGGCAGGGCAGGTCCCAATGCTCTGTACCTGGCTCAAATTCCCCCTTATGTCAGCTAAACTCAACTAGCAATGTAGCGCAGATATGACCAACGGCTATCGGAGCTCTGTAGCCGGCTACCAGTAACCTATTGTCGGCTGAACACGACTACAGTGTAAAAAAGAGACTTTCTGGGCAGAATTGTCATTCCATCCATCTTGCTACCTCTCAAAATAAACTTGCAACCCCAGATGGGGATCCCGACCTTCTGCTTTAAAATATACAGCAATATATACTACTAAATAGCTACGATACCACGGATAAAACCAGAGATATAAATTAACTTTATTGTTGATATCATATACTCAAAACATGCCAGATTGGGGAATATACAGTATGTTAAATGAATAGGAAGTCTGGGATGTTAGCAGGGATGTTACATTATTAACTACTACTCATATTATTGTTTATTGTCTTCTGTAATTGGAAAATAATACTTATAGTCTTACAGTTATACATCATGAACAGCTCTGCTATTCCAAGTCTGTGCGCAGAGGGAACAATAACACCTCAATAATTCCAACTTGTACTTGGCTGAGGACTGAAATGTCACCGCTGCTGTAATGTAGACCTTTTTACAATGTGTTCAGGATTAATTGCAGAGTTATTTCCTTGCCTCATTTGTCAAACAGAAACCCGGTGGATTAATGTTTCCTGACCGTGCCTCTCTGTACGTGGAGGCCATAGAGGACAGGCAGTACAAAGACTTCAAAATACATTGTAAGTTCGCTGTGAAGAGTGTTTAATATGTGGGACTGGATGTGTGTTTTACCTGAACCTGGACTGTGACATGGCACATACTTGTACTGTACCCACTGCCTAGTTCTTGGGTTGCTGTAACCACGATTATGTCTTCACATTTTAAGTGAACCATGGATGCAGAACACCGTCCACACCTCCGCCTTGTACTCACACGAGTGTGGGTGTACTCATGCACAACCTTTCCAGCCCTGCAAATTATTTTGAAAAGCTTTTCCTCAGGCATAACACTGGGGTTGGAAATTTATATTATAAGTCAACAAGCCTCTCCATCTCTGTATCATCCCACTCTAAACCTGCTGGGAGGACTGTGGGCGATGTTTTGCTTGCTGGACACAAAGCATCAGAGACAGTGTTAAGCCAGTGCACAACCTAGACGACAACAGGCACGCAAACAGGACAATAGCAAATAGACCTCCTACCCACACTCCCCCATACATCTGGGAAATTACACAACCACACTGCACCATAAAGTCATATAATTTGCTCACTGCACTGCAAAAGCTTTCCAATGATGTCTGGATACCATTATTCTGTATTTGTGAAGTTTACACATAGCCAGACTGAGACGAATAGTGATACAAGTGCACATATTAACCACAAACTTCTTTTTCTCTGGGCTAGATGGCCTTTTAAAGTGGCCTTCTGAAGCACTCCGGTATTCTAAGAGCATCCTGCGGTCATTAGTGCTACTCTGGGCTGCACAAGTTAAGTGCAGCCAAGAGTTAAGTGGGCAACAACAAATGCAAATACAGTGCATTACACTTCCCTGCAGGGTTTGTGACCTGTTCATTATCACCAGCTCTCCGACACACTCAAGTAGTTCTTGCCTTTTGGGCCATGATAGAAATGTTTGCCCACACACTATCTTAAGGAGCTTAATGAATAATGTATGGCATGATTTAGCCAAAGCTGCAAGGATTTTCTAGGCAAGATTGGAGGCCGCGTTCAAGGAGGCTCATGTTTATAAATCATCACTGAATACAATAGGACTTTTATCTGTCAAAAGAAAAAACGGTTCTAAACTGACAGGAGGTCTAACTCTGGGGGCGTAAATCAAAGTATTTTGGGATGCTCTGGGAGTAAGACCTATTGTTTTACAGCAGGAGCCTAACAGTTTGTACTGTATCTCCTGTGGCTTCTCCCAGCCTAGAAAACTGAATAAACTGAATCAAAACTTGGAAAGAAGAAAACGATGTCATGTGTTTGCAGTTTACAAAGATTCACTAAAAAAACATGCTGGCTGATGCTGTATTTGCCAGGGTGGGAGAACGTGTATGGCTTCGACATGACCTGTATCCGTAATGTTGCCATGAAAGAACCACTGGTGGACGTAGTGGACCCTAAACAGGTGGTGACCAACTCCTGCCTCATCAAGGTTAGTAAAATATTGACAATACTCTTTGCTGATGGCAGATGATCAGTTCATGCCTGAATAAATCTCTGCTGTTGACCCAATGCAGTGCAGATGAGAGTTTACATTGGTGTATATAGCAAACCTGTCAACAATGGGATTTAAAAAAAAAAAGGGACATTTTCCATCCTCCCGCCCCGGGCCGTCCCATCAGCCCTACCACTGTTCCGGCTTATATTAGATAAAGCATAACTTTGACCGACGCTGCTTTTCATTAAAGGTCCTATGACATGCTGCTTTTTGGATGCTTTTTATATAGACCTTAGTGGTCCCCTAATACTGCATCTGAAGTCTCTTTCCCGAAATTCAGCCTTGGTGCAGAATCACAGCCACTAGAGCCAGTCCCACAATGAGCTTTCCTTAGGACGTGCCATTTCTGTGTCTGTAGCTTTAAATGCTATAGAGCTCAACAGTCCCACTCACAGCGGGTTCCGAAAGTAAAAATACAATGCAATTTCTCCATTGACAACTGGAGTATAAGCCATAACCGTCGATGGTAGACTTAAAACCAGCTACGACATGACTAAGCGACATATGCTCAAATAGACGCCAAAAGTTCATGGGGCACCAACCTTGTTCTGAGATAAATGTCTTTTATTTGCAATTTCTTGGATAAGTACTCCATTATCCTGAACAATCCCACAATCCCACAGTGGTGCCTCTGATTGGTGGAACTCATGCTGGTGAGGAGGGGGAGCTGCCGGCACAATCCGTCATGCAAATGCGCAAAATGCTAATCCTCTTTTACGACGATTTACGACACTGCACAAATCACTATCTGTTCCACGCTTCTGCCGTTAGCCTCTGCCGGGAAGCTAACATTAGTTTAGCAAACAGCTAATTCGGCAAACTGCTAGCCGACAGCTTGATTCAGTCTAAAATAACGTTAACTCAAACTTCAAACTGGGAAAGCAGGCTACAGCTGACAGCCGTTTTAACGGTTATTTTCAGGTTTTATTTTGAGGGTCTTTTAAAGTTATTACATGCTGTCTCAGCTAGCGGTTAGCCAAATTAGCTTAGTTAGTTAAACTAACGTAGCTTCCTTTATTCAGTGGTGCACGGTGGTTTATGGGATGAGTAGTTCCTTCGCTATGAAATGACGATATGTACACAGTCTTGTACTTTTGACTTTTTGGGGGTTTTCTGTTCATTTTTTTACTCAAAATGATATGTTGTATGTTTATGAGTCACGTACCATCTGGTTAGCTTAAGGCATGGTCTAAAACTCTTTATATACAGATTTTTCCAGACGTCAATGGGAGAAATTAATGGGAAATTTACTTCCGGAACCCAAGGTCTCTCGGAGGAGGGGCGGGACTGTTGAGCTCTATTGAGGAGGAGAGAGGAGGGGCAAGGTGGAGGGTGGGGGTGTGGCCTTGACCAACTGCCATGCTTTCGCTCGTTTGCAAGCCATGATGTCTCTCTCTTTCTCATGGGTGGGCCAAATTCTCTGGGTGGGCAAAGCAGAGAAAGGGGAGGTAACCTTTCCCCTTATGGCGTCATATAGGGAATGTTCCAGATCGGCCCATCTGAGCTTTCATCTTCTCGAAGGCAGAGCAGGATACCCAGGGCTTGGTTTACACCTATCGGCATTTCTAGCCACTGGGGGACCACAGGCAGGCTGGGGGAACTCATATTAATGTTAAAAAACCTCATAAAATGAAATTTTCTTGCCATGGGACCTTTAAGTATGGATGAGCCACCACCCATTTGGTGAGATACTTGCACAAATCTTTAGTTTAGCCTTTTGGGAACGGCTGCTAAATGGACCTTGTGGGGGGATTGTTTTCTCATTTACATGACACATTTTTCCTGTTACCACCATTTTCTAAAGCTGGACCACATTTGCTAGGTGAAAAAAAAACTGTACCAGAAGTAAATGAGCTGACCATACAGTATGTAATAATGATTGATTCAGTAGTACAATGTCAATACATTAGCAGTTGACCCATAGAGAATGCTAAGTAAGATGGCTATTATAAACTATAATGCAGAGATGCCAGCATGATTACAGTGGTAAAACACACACATACATTTACAGTACTATAACTACTCAGTGATATTGATTGATTGGTAAACATATTGTACTGTATGACATGCTGTGGCTGCTATGGGTATAACCTCAATGTGCAGTTGATGCCCTGCGCGTCTCACTGTGTGGATTAGACTGATCCGGCTGCTGTGCAATGCATGTCAATAGCAGCCCGTCTCGTCCACCTGATTGTGCTTCTTGTCACAGTGACCTTCTTATCGCCGCCATTGATTGGACGGCTCTCCCCTGTCTCACCTCTGTCCTGGTAAAAAATTGCTGTGTGATTAATCATACCATGACTTCAGTATTGCTTTTCTCATGTTGCTGATTATCAATTTGTTGTCATTGTTAATTTGAAGAAGGCCTGAGGGGCCAAAACATAGAGATATGCATATGGAGCCAGACTGTGTGACATTTTAATTCTAATTTTCTAAGTCTACCTCCAGTGATCAGCACCTCACTACAACCCTTGCTGTGCACAGAGGTGGAAAAAGTACTAAAATATTGTACTCAAGCAAAAGTACCAAAGCTTTGATGAAATGTTTCTCAAGTACAAGTGAAATTACTTATCTGAAAAATTACTCAAGTAAAAGTAATAAGTAGTTCATTTAAAATGTACTTTGATTAAAAGTTACCTTGTTACATAAAAAACAACTGTAAAACGGGGCGGGGGATCTCTCCCATGTAGTGAAAATAGGACAAGGGGTCATGAATCCAAAACTTTTTTGTTTTTAATTAAAGAAAAATCAATACAATGTATAAACATCTATACATATATATACACATGTAATAAAAACATAAAACATTAGATGTATGTGAAGTAATTTAGCCAGTGTCCTATACATTGTCCTACGGGTTGCGAGAGCTAGACAAAAATTAGTAATGCCACGAAACATGTTGTTTTGCTAATTGGCAATTGCCAATAATAATGATAGCAAATTTTCTATTAGTCATGAAAACTTTGTTTGAAGTACCAATGCAGAAATACTTACCAAAACATGCATGGAGTTATTGAATGCTGCCAGTTCAGTCACCTTTGGCAGGTACATCTGGCATTGCATGACGATACTGTTGGCCCTCTTGAATTTAAATGTAAAACAGCCTTTCAAATGTGGCCAAGGATTTTTTGTCTTTTTGGGCAGCAGAATTCGATGTTTCAGCTAGCATTTCTACCGAAACCGTCAACGTTTTTTTTGTTGTTTTTTTTACTCAGTAACGGATGGGTAATGTAGCGAAATACAATACTTCACTCAAAACGAAATCAAGTACATTTTAAATTACCGATTTTAAAAACTACTTGAAAAATACACAACAATTATACAGTTAGTGAGTAAATGTATTTTGTTACTTTCCACCTCTGGCTATGTGCTGTTTTTTTTTTCCAGTTTTTATTTCCTTTGATATCACATAGTCTTTCATTTATAATGCAGTGAGATATTACATAAAACCAGCAACGAGATCAGTCATGAGAGTTTAATAGAAAAATCTATGAAGCTGATGGGAATGCTGCTTGGGATCTTGTATACAAAATAAATAAATTAAATAGAAGCCTTACAACAATGATTCCCTGCTGACAAGCTTAATTGTTTTCAAATGGATCACTAACAGACCTCATTAAAGTTGCATAGCCACGGAGAAGTACACATAGGACCTCGTGTTATTAAACTGCTGCTTGAAACTTTGGTAGCAAGACTCAGTGAGGATTATAACCACCAAGTATAATCCTGCAGAAAATAATTAATTTACATTAACAACCTGCATGATAGGGCTCTTAAATGTTTCATTTCGCCTTCAGAGTAATTGCAAGGCTGTAAACATTGCAGTGCATTCTATATTACTTAAACTTTGAAATGTGACTTTGAGAAGTTTGTACTGCATGACCAGAGTAAATATCTGGTAAATGTGTTTATGGGGGTGATCATTTTCTAAAGACAGCAGGGGGGGATCTGACATTAATACAGCATTGTTTTCATTGGCAGCAAACATAAGGCTCATTCCTCTAACTAATGTGGCATCTGGCACCAAAGTCAGTGAATAACTAATATCACCGCTGGTACATGAAACAAGATTATCACACCTCTGCCTACATTTTTACCCTTCTGGGTACTGTGGGTTTTCATATGAGCTGCACCCCCCTGTGTTACACAGCGATCAAAGCTAACGTGATATGTTGTGGCGCAGTGCCGTTCACCTGGAAACAACATGTTCTTTTCAGAACATGTCCTCGTGGGACGATGGGTTATCAGATACCCTGTTAAACTGACTTGAACCAAAGTACATTTACAGATTTAGGGTTTCTAGCACCATGCGTGAATAACATCTGGAGCCTGACCATAGTTAGAGCTCCAGATGACCTATCTTTGTCCTACCTACACAAGGGTTACGGGCTTAATTATTGATGGTTATTATATTAGCACAGTCCCACTGGAGTCTGGTGACCCTATATCTGTCTGCAGGTAGAAGCGGTGCTGTATTTCTTTGTGTTGGTTTTTTTGTTGGTTTCCTTAATGTATTGCATGATGTGACATTATAGAATTTTTCTGGATTTGCATTTTTAGATTGTTTTAAGATTGCAGGATCATTAGTTGGAGGTTTAAAGCTGATTGAGATCAGAACTACAGAGTAAAGGAATAACGATTGCACTCACACGTCTGTAACAAAGACTGTGTATAAAGATGGACGACACGTCTTCACTAGCCTACCTCCTGAAGTGAAGCTCTGCTAGCTTTATTTTGCTCTGTAAACACTGGTCTGTACCATAGCCTGGTCTGTACCCTAAAAATAACGCCAGCAGCCAGTTAGCTTAGTTTAGACTGGAAGCAGTGGAAAACAGCTAGCTTGGCTCTGTCCAAGTAGTAAACATCGATTTACCAGCACAACTACAGCTAACTAATCTAGTTTCTCTAATCTACGACATTATTGTTTAATTTTATGTCGTTGTTAAGCCAGCTAGCTTTTTCCCCAATTTTCAGTCTTTGTGCTAAGCTAACCAGCTGCTGGCGGTAGCTTCATATTTTTTAAACTCTTTGCATACTCCCCAAAATATCGAAATATTCATTTTAAAAGAGAACAAGATGTGAATAGGGAGATCGTTGTCATAGTTTTGTTTATGTGCTCCGGATATTTGAGAAGAGCCCATCTCTTTACTCCCACAGGAGGTGGACATCTACACAGTGAAGACTGAGGACCTCTCATTTACCTCAGCGTTCTGCCTACAGGTCCAAAGGAATGACTACATCCATGCACTGGTCACTTACTTCAACATTGAGTTCACCAAGTGTCACAAGAAAACTGGTTTCTCCACCGGTAAGATCCCTAACACATGGTTTCATACAGCGATATGTGTGTACAGTAAGTAAGTATGAGAGCAATATTATGTATTATAGTGATGGTAGTCTAAAAAAATATATAAATCTCTTTTTTGATTACCAACCTTCAAAGCAATAAAACAGCACTTTTGGTTCCAATTTGATATGCTGTCGTCTCTTAAAGGTCCAATGTGTGGGAATTTCTCCCATCTAGCGTCGAGATCATATATCTCGAACTCTATCGCGCCACGCAGTTCAAAGTACGTATTACAGCTGTGGTAGCCTTCATGCTTTTTTCTGATGCTGATTGCTCTTTTCAATATCCTTTTTCTGGGCAAAGAAGAATGTGAATATGTGTGGTCCTCCATGTTTCCTTCTTCAAACTTGCCGGGGCCGGGAAGCTACGATACCCATTAGCTGCACCTGCAAAAACGCAAAAAGGCGGAGCAGTATGTCCCGTATGTCGCTTACCAGCTAACGTATTTCAAGATGGCGCATGAATATTGAGCATCTACCCCAGTTCATGCAAAAGCAAATGTGAAATTTCAAGCCAAAAGGAATACTTGGAATTGATGGTGGTGGTAAATATTCATGAAAAGGACAAGTTTGTTAGAGCTTAGATCGGGCCCAAAAAAATCAAGCCCACAGGGTCTGGTCGGGTCAAGTTCGGGCTTGGGCTCGGGCAGAGAATATAAGTTTGTGAACGGGCAACACAGATTTTGAGAATGAACAACTAAAAACATTACACACTGGACCTTTAATGGCTTCAGTGAGCTCTGTAGAGATGAAATTTGCAATGTAAAAGAAGCAGGCCCTCTTGATTCTCAGCAAGGGAACAAAAGTAATAATGTTATGGGCTAAACTTGAAATGAAACAGCCCTTACAACAAATGCTGTAAAACATTTATCGGTTTGAATGCATGAAAGCACGGACCTCTGAACAGGTGGACAAAAAAGTGCTCAACGTAATAGTGTTTAGATGTGTTAATTAGTTAGGTTTAAATGTGTTACCCTCAGCCAGGCTTGTTGCTTCCCCCTGCTTAAGTTTTTATGCTATGCTAAGCTAACTGTCTCCTGTTTGTAGCAGACAGATGTCTGTATGTTAAATACGAAGCTACGAAGCTACGAGCCAGCAACAGTTAGCTTAACGGCTGGGAGCAGGAGGAAAATGGCCTGATCAATCCAAAGATAAAAACGACTTAACATCACGTAAAACCACTAAACTTGTTTCATTCAGGATATCCCAACAAGGTATAATGTGTTGATTAGTCAAACTTGGAGGTGCTGGTAGGTGTATATTTTCATACATTTTTAGACAGTGCCAGGCTAGCTGTTTCCCCCTGCTTTCAGCAAGCTAAGCTAACCGAGTCGTGGCTATAGCTTAATATTTAACGTGCAGATGAGAGTGGTGTCAATCTTTTCATCTCACTTAGTTTAAAAAGTGTATTTGATTATCCAGTACTGGACATAAACAAACAATGAGAGTTAAATATTCACAAACTTTTAACTTTACATTTAGCTAAATCAACTTATATTTGTTGGCAAATGTCCTTGCCATAGGGAACCCAGACCATAGACATTAGGATGTGAGTTGTGGTGCGGTTCATGCTGGTAGCAAGCACTTCACACACTACTGCAAGGGAGGAAAAATGAGAGAACAAGGGAGGATATGGCTGGATTTGTTTCATATGAACTGGAACCAAATTCCACTTCATTGAGCAGACAGAAAACATCCACAGGCAAACATTTTATGTGGAACCAAATGTTCCAAGGAGCCTGAAATCATGACCATCAGCTGGACAGCTTCACTAGGCACTTGCAGTATTAATGTAGTGAAGTCAGATGGGAGTAACAGGCATACAACACCCTAGGTTATACAGTGGCCCTCTACTAATACATAAAAAGAGCATTCCTTTCTAATGTGGTCTGTGTTAAGACTTTAAAGGCATCTATCACAATAGTAAACGATATTGTCACTTTACATTAGAGCAATTCAAATCAGGCTGATCTGTCATGATCGAAACATGACAATCAGCCTGGATTGAACATGATGGATTGGAGTGAACAAATGATGTTGTGTCAAAATCTGTGTGTGACTGACCTCTAGTGGTAGTGGTAAATATTGTACATTAAAATTGGGACGTAGAGCAGACCGTATCAGTGTAAAGGCTGGTTTGAACAATAGATCTGTACGGCCTCTGGTACTGATAATCTTGTATATATCAAATGATGGCATCACCAAAACCATGTATCTTTTCCATAAAGAGAACTATATATCAAATAATTTCCTCCTCTGCCCTACCCACTTCCCCTCTATTGATTTTCTGTAAGTTTGTCTGTCAAGCATGTTTTTCAATGTCAGACCCAAAGACTCGAGATTTGTCTGCCAAAACTTTAAGATACAGATCAAAAACTTACAGACAGTGAGAGAGCCAAAGTGTGCAACTGATTCCCCATATGACAGGCACACACATACTCTCAGCCAAGGAGGAAAAAAACGGCAAACAGGGGTCAAAGATTACAATTCATGCTAGTCAATAGAAATGCCATCTCATCTACTAAATAAGCATAAGAAACACAGCTAGCTTGTCAGTGTCTTTATTGAATTCTGCCCAAAGGAAACGGAGAGCCCAGCCTGTGCAGCAGCCATGATGATTGACAAGCCCTTTCATCTATGGACTCACAAAGAGCTCGCCCTTAAAGGCAGAGCTACCTGCCCAGCTGGCAGAAATTCGATTTAAGGGCTACTGACCTTTTGAGTCTCTGTGATGGTCAGGGCACTGGGGATGCTCTGGCCTATTTTAGGGTTGGTGTGTCAGATTGTACCTGTTGTCTGTGTTTCCATGCATGAACACACACACACACACACACACACACACACACACACACACACACACACAACACAAACATACACACAGATGAGTGCACATAAGATGGCACAATAAATACAAAGTGATGAAAGAAGATTGTCATGTGCAACAGTGGAGAAGTCAAGAATGCAGTCATGCATTTCCCGCCTTTCACTTCAGCGCTGTTATCTTGAATTCAGGTTGAGCTACCTGCTCTCTTTGCACCATCGCTTCACAACCAGAAGGACACAGACTCAGTTCCATACCTCTGTTCTTCCCATTGTACAGTTTGTGTTTATTCTCATGCCTGACATTCACGTCAGGTAGAAAGAAGAGTGTATTACTTCCTCTGGTAGCCCCATGATGGACTGACAACCTGTCCAGGCTGTCTCGCTGCCTTCTGCCCAGTGTTTGCTGGCATATAGACATAAGATCCTTGGTGATACTGAAGAGGGTTAAACTGGGTAGACAACTGAAAGGTGTGTTGCCAAAGTTGAAAACTTTTGTTGGTACTTTTTTATCAGTAACCCTTTATGAAGGATTTAATTGTAACTGATGGCTTTCTTGGCGATTAATAAATAATTTACTAAAGCTTTACAAATCAGTTATAAGTGATTAATAAGAAAACATTTGGGTTGTCAGATTGTGTATAAATCCCATTAGGTAATGCTCAAAGGGTTTTTTCACAACCTTGCAACCAGTAAATCTATAAAGCATCAATACATGATTTATTAGCCAGTACTAAAGTCATTAGTCACAACTTCGAAATCCTTTATGAAGGCTGCTTTATTAGAAAGTGGTCCGACTTCGTTATAAGATTGAAATTGCTGATGTACATTTTTGAAATGTGTGTTTCTGTTTGTGTGTGTGTGTGTGTGTGTGTGTGTGTGTGTGTGTGTGTGTGTGTGTGTGTGTGTGTGTGTCCCAGCACCAGATGCTCAATACACCCACTGGAAGCAGACAGTGTTTTACCTGGAGGACTATTTGACGGTGCGGAGAGGAGAGGAGATCGTCGGCAGCATTGACATGAAGCCTAATGAGAAAAACATTGTGAGTATTGTACCGTCTATTGTTGGTATTGTGTAGTAGGGTTAGTAGGGGAATAATAACACCAATGATATCTGCCGTGAAGTGATGTATTAGTCACTAGTCATGTTTAGTGGCAATGTATTGTGTGTTTATACAGTATATCAGGGGTCGATGCATAGACTGTACAAGTGAAGCCAAAATATATCTATCCTCCATGTTAGTGGATAGGACATCTAAAAAAAAAAAAAAATCAAAGTACACGTCAAATACATTTTCCCAAACATGGTTTCTGTCATTTCAGGTAGTTGTTACCACGCTGATGCTTGTTAAGGTATTCATGGTTTTTGGTACGCTATAAAAACGGAGCGAAACTTCATGATTGACAGCTGGGATTGACTTGCGATTGGTCAGGCAGTTGTATGGGAGGGACTTTGATAACGTAGCTCCAAAGCCAGATCACTACTGCGCAGACTCCGGCTCCAAAATTACAAGCTGGCATCCCAGCTGGCATATCTGGGATATTTTGGCTTCACTTCTGTACAGGGAGATGAAGTGGAGACTCGTCCATTTTTATAAACAGTCCATAGAATATATAGGAAAATATAGAATGTAAGAAAATGTATAATACAAATATAATATATAACAGTGTTTCACTGTATTATTTGAGCTCTTACCTTTTTTATATATCTCCTAGCTAAGAAAAGATTAATTTCCTGCGCTGCCTGCCTGCCCACAACAGATTGTTTTCTCCTCACTGTTGGATAGTGGTCAAGCAATCAGCAGCACTGCAGTGACTTCCAGACAAACAACAACAGATTCTATTGTTGACCCTGTCTGTATCCTCTCCTCCCCCTCTGGGATGGATAATAGGGGCTCTCTTCTTCCTGTTGTCTCACACAAACAGTCTGGGCTTACTTAACACCATATCCTGCTGTCAGGTCAAAATGGGAAAATCTGACTGTACTCCGTAGACTGTATAAAACATTGTTGTACCCTCTGGTCTTACTTTCTTTCTTTTTTTTCAGTTTCTGCTAAGTACGGATTTGCTTAATCACTACCTCCCCTCTCTCTCTCTCTCTCTCTCTCTCTCTCTCTCTCTTCTCTGACAACCATCTTTCTTTTCTCCCTCTCTTGACCTGCAGCGAGACTTGGACTTTACCTTCGAGCTGGATTTCAAAGGACAGCTGTGTGAAGCGGCCATATCCCACGACTACAAGATGCGTTAAGCTGGACTGGGGTGGGGGGGGACGGTGGTGCCCCACTGAATACAAGCCCTGAACACCAGAGGGAGACAGAGACACTCCCATCAAACACAGACAGACACATTGTGCGATGTAAGAGGTTCCGTAGAATAGGAGACCAGACAGGGCCAAAGACCAAGCAGATGTGGCCCATTGGCAATATCACTATTGTCACTACAGTGTTTGTTGAAGGCAGGGAGTTACTCGTGTTGTATGTTAAACAAATCTGAATGTAACCCAGACAAAAAGAGGTCAGGAATATTTCCTCGTCTTGATGAATGTTATTGACCATTGATGTGCGTATATGTGCGATGGAGTGATGTACCTGTGCGTTTTGTACAGTCAGTATTTGTTTTCCACAGTAACCCCAGACCTTATGGAGGGATAATTGCCATTTTTAAATGACAGTAGAGCTAATGCAATCCATTACTGTATTGTCCGCATTGCTTTTAGGAGGCAATACATTGAAGGTGCAACTCTTATGTCATATTATGTACCGTAGGGAATGACTATTTATCAAAGACGCACTTTCATTTATAGTGTGCAGTGCCACTTAAGCAAATGTCAATTTAGCCATGTCGGAAAACTGACAGCAATGGAACGCCACAGCCAAGGACGAACCCGGCGCAGTATGTGTAATGTGAAAGGTAACGCGTGTTTGCATAGTCAGTGTAGTAGTAGCTTTACTGTGAGCGTGTAACAGAGGGTGTCACACTGTCGCACAGCCTGGTCTCCAGATGTGCTCCGTGCTGTCACTTTGAGCAGTGACGTTGACATGCTGCATTTAGCTTTTTTTTCCTATAGTTTCATATATAGACGCTGGCCACTCTCCTTGTATTGGTTTATTGATATTAGATTTGACTTAAATGGCAGGCTCAAGGCATGAAGCTTCTTTAGTCTTCATCTGGGCACAATCCATGTCAAGCAATCCAACCCCACATAGTCCTAGCAACTAGCTCTGATCTCAGAAAAAGTATTTCCAAGAGGAGACAATGGAGTAACGATTATGATATGTTTTTTTTATATATCAGAAATATGGGTTTCTTACAACCAAATTGCCCCCAAAATAACTTGGAAGCATGCATGTACGTTGTATGCAACCCATACAACAGTCTTCCCAGGTAAAATGAATGATTACTTCCATTGAATTTTGGTTGTTTTATTTTTTATTTCATAGCATTTGAAAAAAAATAATTTTGGAATGGTTTGAAAACAGTATCCTGACTAAATGCTGACTTAACCAGTCTGTGATTCACTCAACATCCTCTGACCTTAACTATTAGTCAAAATAATTCATGAGGAGAATTAAGTACATTTAAATTAGGTTTATTGACCATGAAAATAAACCTTTTTAGTTTTTTGAAAAGAGGTACAAAAACGTTTTAAAAAAGCGCCAAAAGCATACAAAAAAAGGAAAAGGAAAACCTAATGAGATTGAGAATCATGTTTCTTGTAACATGCACACTAGTAGCACACGATGACAATGTGGTAGGAGTTTACAGACTGTATCTCGGGCTAAAGTGTACCGCATTGCACAAAGTTAAAGTTAAAGTGGTGGTGTATTGAACAGTCCCTCTAGAAAAACGTGATTATGCGATCGCATTATACAATGCACAATCAGCCGATTTCCGCGCAAAATATGCAGGGCTTGCATGATTTCATAATCCCTGCGTTTTTGTTGCAAAAAAGTCACATATATCTTAGCAGAAAGTTGAAAAATGTTGCGTTTACTTCACACAAGAGCAGCCATTATCCCCTGTTGCCATGGGAACGTTATGAAGTGACATAATTACTATAGGGGTGGGAATCACCAGCGGCCTCACGATACGATATCACGATACTTATGTCACGATACAATATCATTGCGATTTTAAAGATATTGCAATATTCTGCGATATATTGCAATTTATTACCTTTTTTCCAACTTCAAATTTTTCCCAATTTCAAATGTTGTCACCAAAAGAAAACTTTGTCAACATCTGTTTTGTCTAAAAAGATACATTTCTCCGTTTGTTCATCTCACATCAATTTTATTGCTGCAAAATGGGATCGTCAAGCAGACAAACTGACCAAAACATATAAGAGGTCGATACTTGGCGTCTGTGTATCGATACAGTATTATCACGGAAAATATTGCGATACTATGCTGTATTGATTTTTCCCCCCATCCCTAGTAATTACGCAACGTGAACATCGTGATCATGGAAAAGCAGGGTGTTGGGGGAATCACTTTTTTTTTCTTTTTCATCAAACAGCAGTTTTTGCAAGTTCCCGCAATTTCATCGCATAAAATTGCATAAATATCCCGCATATTCCGTCGCATTTTTTAAGAAAACGTGCCGCATAATCAAGGATTTTTGCCCGCAACAATCACAAAAAAACATTTTTCTGGAAGGACTGACTGAAGCTGTTTCCACTCCACCCGTGCTCTTACTGAGGTCATTGCCTATAGGTACTTCCTGAGGGGGGGGGGGGGGGGGTTTCTTCACTCAAGACGTGGATCTGGCCACAGATTACTTCACATTAATATTCCTAGTATAAGCCTCAAACTACTGCAACTCTCAACTAAGGAAAACCATATAAAGTACAATAGCTTTGAAACCATTTAGCGATCCTTTTTCCTTTCCTGATGATCTTCTACTGTGTTGTGCAGACACCATAATGAAGCTTTTCAGGGCTGTATTCAAAATAGGAGCACTTGGCAGCAATGGGAAAACTGAATATATACAGCATGAAACTAATGCTTGTAACAATCGACAACAAATAGTGCAGTATCAAACCGAGTGCTGCTGTGTCAGAGGACACGGCTTCTTTTATTTTACAGTGTGCTGGCTGGTTCAAATAATCAACACAATGTTACACGGTTTACAATCACTTATACCTTTTATTTTTTTTTTATTTTTTTTTTTAACTCTAGAATGATACTTCCTGTATATTCAAAAAGCACTGTTTGACTCTGTCCAGTTACACCTTTACGAAAAATGTATTCTAAAAGTTGGATGCTCAAAACCCCAAAATCTAGTTCTCCATATAGTTTATAAGTCATACAAATTCTAAAAAAGTTGCCATGTTAGTTCCCAAAATATTGAATGTTGTTTCACATATTGTCATGTCAACTTAAAAACTGAATAAACAGCAATGTCCAAACTCCTCCACTGGGTGGCGCTTTATAACTTATTTGAATTGTATCAGAAAGAAGTCCTTTACAAACGATATAAACATTAAACAAATCTTTATTTATTTTATGAATTTACATGTTTATATGTAGATTAAAGCAATGTGCAAGACACTGGCAGTAGTGGAGCACTATTAGTGACCATAGTGCAATATCAAACAGTAAAAATTGGAACTTTTCACCAAAACCTTTCAAATTTGAACCTTCCTGTAACGTACAGATTACACATAGCGACAACAATTTTCATAAAATACTTGGCAATGAGGCAGATTAAGGTTATATGAAATAAAAATGTCTGCACTAAACTTAATTTGGTCTGTAGGGGGAGGGCTCAGGTATCCTAACAACCTTCAGTACTGTTACAAAAAAAAACAGAATTACAAATAAATATTAATGTACAGATGACAAAAAAAACAAACAAAAAAAACACCCACGCCTGTAAAATAAAATACTATTATATATGACAGCCCTGCAACAAACTTCACATTTTAAGCTTATTATTTTAACTACATGATAATTTTTTCTTTATTCAGCGGACAAACACAGAAGCACATGACTTCTGTGCTTTGCTGTGTTGCGTGGCAGTACTTTCGCTTTTAGTTCATCCACAAGGTGAAGAAACTAAAGACACCGGTGCAATACACTGCAACGCCACGGAACTAATCTAATAGTTCAATCCAAACTTCCCAGTCGCAACACCAACTGAACACATTTTACAGCCGGTTGTTACTGCATCCACGTACCAAAAAGGTGAAGAAGCAGGAAGCAGCTTAAAAAAAAAAAAAAAAAACTCATAACACTGAATGAATATATTAATATATAGAGTTAAAGCCCACATGTGACATATAAAGGGTTTTTGGAAGTTAAATAAATATTTAAGGAGTCACGGTCAAGACTTTGAGGAACATCGTACATTTAAAACATGAAAACGGTTTAGTTTGACTCAGAAGGGACTTAGTTCAATTTAACATTTGTTCAGTTGTATCTATTATTCCTCAAACTTTTCTTACACTCTCCTTCATATTATTATTATTATTTCACTATATCTCCACAATTTGAGGTTATTTTCAAACTACTTGGGTAAACGTAGAGAAGACAGTTTATAATAGTGCAATCATGTACAGTCCATCCATCCAGGTGGTGGGTTTACCCAGAGTGCCACAAAGAGGAAGACCGTGTGAGAAACAGTTGTGCTGACATTCAGAATAATGTGTCCTTAGTGGCACACGTGGTCACACTATCACACTGTGTATCTTAGTGAAGGGTAGTGCTACGGTGTGTGTGTGTGTGTGTGAGCGGTGTTACAACGGTTAGCAGCAGGATCTCTTCTTCTCCGAGGGGCTGCTAAACAGCTGCACCGTCTTCTCCTTCTCTCTGTCCTCCTGCTCTTTCAGAATTCTAGAAAAAGGGACATAATGAGACATGAACAAATGAACCAGTTCTGGTTCAGTCAGGAACAAGCTCATCACAGATTTAACCATTTATTGCAACTAATGGAAACACAGTTAATGCTTGGCGCTGATGGTTCCGCTCTTGATAATGCTCCCTGGACCAGCCAAGCAGCATGCTAAGCTGAATCAGGGAGCACCATGCAGAAAACGTATAATAATAATAATAATAATAATAATAATAATAATAATAATAATAATAATAATAATAATAATAATAAGCAAGTTAACGCGTTAACTCATTAATTAACGGCGACAATTATTTTATCGCACATTAACGCAGTTTTTATTATTTCTTTTATTTTGTAAAAGTCTGTTGCTGACTGCTGCCACGCTTACAGGAACCTGAAAAGAAAATTGAATTGGTGGATAAACAAAATTAAAGCTTATTGCAATGGCAATATCGCGATTAAAACTTTTAAATCGTAGCCCTAAATAATAGTAATCGTCAGAATAATAATAATAATAATAATAATAATAATAAGTTTATTTGATATGGCACCTTTTACAGACAAAGTCACAATGATAAAAATGTAGGATCCAACAGAAAACAAGCAAGCAAAAATAAATAAAATCCCAATGGAAATAAAATAGGACTCTGAAATAGGAAGGTGGAGGCAACGCGTTGCCAGCAGAGGCAGAGAGTGACGCAGCGTCAGTGTAGCAGGGATCAGTGAAGAGGGCGTCCCATTTAGAAGGGCCGCCTTAACGGGAGAAGGGCTGTAGAAAAACGCGATTATGCGATCACATAATTCAATGCATAATCAGCCAAAGTCCACATATTTATGCGGGGGCCGCATTTTTTCAAATACGCCGCACTTTCGCCGCATAAATTGCCAATTTCCGCGCAAAATATGCGGGGCTTGCATGATTTCATAATCCTCGCATTTTCATTGCAAAAAAGTCACATACATATCTTAGCAGAAAGTTGAAAAATGTTGCGTTTACATTTATTTTGGCTATGCCCTCATACTAAACTACTTTGGAGTAAACTATCTCGGTACTTAGCTGATCTTATTTACCCTGAATTCTCCATGTGCTGGGAAAATTTACTTTTTCGTTTCATTAACTTTGACACAAATCTCACCTCTCTTTATGTAATCAACCTGATTTTAATTTTGACCAAATTTTACATCCATAAGTCAAAATTCCAAAATAAAACACCTAACTTCATTGAGCTGTCCATTCACATTAAACATTATATATCTACTATATCCTGTTGCAGTAATAAGAAAGCTGTTAGAACTCACACACTATTTGTACTTTTCAAAAGCTTTATGTAAATTGAGTGGTTTTCTTTCTTCTTTTTTTGTTCTATTATTGGTTGTATCTCCCCTGGCGTACTTGACCTGATCGTATTGTATACATTTGTGACTGTATACTTGTTACGTGCTCAATAAAATTATTATAAAAAAAAAGAAAGAAAAAAAAAGCAGGGTGTTGGGGGAAATCATAAATAAATAATAAATATCCATTTTTTTAAGAAAAGGTGCCGCATAATCAAGGATTTTTGCCCGCAACAATTCGCTCTGAAAACATGCACGTCCTTTGCAGCTGTTACTGCTACTGTCTGCATCCATGCTTCAGTTCCGCTCTGTCTGTATCAGGTCTGTATGAACCCTGTAGGGGCTGTATTTCATGCTGGGGCATTAGTTTCACTGCGCATTTGTCATGTTTATGTGTATTAAATGCTGTTTTGCTGTATTGTCACAGCATGGAGTGATCCCTGAGAGTAGAACCATAATGTCAAGCAGTAATAAAGATGAAGAGAAACACATTGCAGCACGTGTTTGTAAATTAAACATCGCTAGGATCCCATTTTCAAACTGTTCAAGCAGATAGGTGGATACATATTTAGTCTTAGGTTGTTTTTACACTTAAGCGGTTTTAACCGGACCGTTCCGCCGTAGAGTTGGGTTGGTTTGGGGTGCTGTGAAAGCTCATTCTGACTTTGGCGCGGACCAAACCACCGAACTCTGGGCCGCTTAAAAACGGGGGTCTCGGTTCGCTTCCAAGTGCACTTAAAGCTCGGTACACTTCAGGTGAGAACACGATCCGACCAAAATATAGGAAGTGAACCAAAAACTTCAACCTTGCACACAATTTTACGGACTTCTCTATGATTTTATGATGATAGCTTTCAGATCCACCAGCTATTATGACACACACACACACACACACACACACACACACACACACCCCCGCTGGTCGTCTGCATGACAACACATCATCTCCTTCACTCGCCCTATGGTCAGCTGCTCACATTATTCGCCTTCATTTCAAATATTAGAAACACTAGAAACACAACAGAAACCCCAAGACGTTATAATTTTGAAGGAGAGTTTCACTCTGGATATTATGTCCAATAAACAAGCGACCCTTTCGACCGTGTGACATTTGTTTACAATATTTTAGTGCGTTTGACAAAGTGCAGTGTCAACATCAACCGAACCAAATGAAAAAATGCTGCGATGTTGTGACTTTCCTCCTGAATTGCGCCGAGTCTACCGGACTATAGGTGTGAAAGCGACGTCATTGTGTTTCCCTGTCGCATGAACTCGCACGCCTTTACTTCTGCTCACCTGGCTAAATGAATCATGGACTCCACCACGTTGTGTCCGGAGCATGCGCTGCACTCATAGAAAATCATTTGGCAGTCCTGAAAAAGAGGCAGACACGTTTCAACTTTTGATCAGGGTACTAACAGCTGCAAAAGCACAAAACGTTTCTCATGTGACAACATTAAGCTTTACATGGTCATGGCATCATGACTTTGCGTAAACATACACGCCACTTTCCTAAAGCCAAATGGCGTGTTATCTGTATGCATTTTGAGCTATACACGTGTATGTCTATGCTGTATACAGCGGATGTAAACATACACACTCACACGTTATGTTGAGTGTTATCGCGAGAACGTGCTGTACTATCGCGAGAACGTCACACCCGTTTAAAAAATAAAAAAAAATAAAAAGGGTTGGGTTTAGGAAAAGAACATTGGGAAAGGCTTTAGTAACACACAAAAAAAAAAAAGACAAAAACACGAGAAAAAAACGAGAAAAAGACAAAAACACGACAGTGACCAACGTCACTTGCTTAGGAAAACAATACATGGTTGGGTTTAGGAAAGAAACATTGGGGAAGGCTTAAAAAAAAAAAAAATGGGGAAAGGGTTGAGGTGCCTTTGGAGGGCATTTGTTTTAAAAAGGTGCACTAAACCTGCATGGTTTCAGCGCAATTTCATTTTTGTCTCAAATCATAGGCCTCTCTCCTCGATCTGCTAGCTGCCTGCCCCCCCAAATACACCTTGAGAAAGCCCGGTCTCGGGAGACAACACAGGGGTCTTAAACGTCAAAAACAAGAGCTTGCTCCGTTTTGTTTTGAATTTACTTGGAGCTTCAACAGAAGGGCCGTCATGCAGGAACGCATAGAGCACCTTTAAGGAGAGTTTACACCAAAAGGTTCACAACAATACGAGTTTACACTTTAAACTACTTCGAAAAACGGCGTTCTGCAACATTAAAACCTGCCAGTTTACGCCACTGCGACTGGACGAGACGGTGGATCGTAACTCTTCTTCTCTTTAGCGTTTCTTTGGGCGTTGTGTGGTGCAGATCCGTGCTGCCTTCATGTGAACGGGACGTCAGAGTATCAGCTATAAACTCCGTACTGCCGCGTTATGAAGCGCTCTTGTCGTCCATATTAAACGTTAACATAATTTATCTTAAAAAGGTCTATGAACATAGCTGTTGACCATTTTTTCATTCAATGATATGATTTTTTTTTGAGGATTTTTGATAACAATAATAGGCCTATAAACAACAATAATAATTATTATAACAATAATAGGACCTAATCATTAATATTCAGGGCAATTCGCCTACATCTTATTTGATGGGGGGGCGGTAAGGGACCTGGATAATGGATAGGGAGGGTGCTGGTCCCAAAAAGGTTGAGAACCACTGGACTAGAGGAATAAAAACAAATAAGAAAAGAAAGGAGGATAATCAAAAAAAAAAAAAAAAAAATCATAAATCATACTGGAGATGCTTCTAAATATAACTTTATTCAGGAATTAGTTTCTTCCTTTTTAATAAAAAAAAAAAAAAAAAAAAAAAAAAAAAAAAAAAAAAAAAGAAAACTTTACTGTGGTCTGACGGGCTAGGCACTGATGTGTCCGTTAGGAGCCTTAAGCCTAGCGGATATAACCGACCAACAGACCTTGGCTAGTCTTTCGCCCACTTCTTTCTGAACTTGTCTCTCCATCTCCTTGTCCGTTTTGTTTCCCAAGAGCATGATGGGGATGTCCTCGCCTGCTCCCTCCTGTCAAAGAAGGAAAATCAAAATCACACAGACTCAAAGAAACCGATCTTCAAAGAGTCCTTTGCAGTTCAAAGACCACCGGCTTCCCGGTTGCTATTGGCTCCCCAGTGGGGAAACCAGCCAGTGGTGTATAGAAGCATCGCTGAAAAACAAATTCAGCAACCGACTTTTATTTGTCCTATAGCTTCTACATCATTACACTGTGAAATATGTATTCAACATTCACCCAACTGCTGTAGGGAATCAAAATTAGAGCAACCCCCAAAACATAGTAAAATTAGTAAAACCCAAACATTTGTTCTGTGGTATTTTCTGTGAAGAACATAGGGTGACTGTTACGGTCTCACCTTTACACTTGTCAGCCACTGTCTGACAGCAGTGAAGCTCTGCTCGGCTGTGATGTCATACATCACGGCCACGCCGTCAGCCTTGCGAAAGAATTGCTTGGTGATGCTCCGATATCTGCAGGAGGAGAAGGGGAAGTAGACGAAAGGAGGAAGTGAGGTGTGTGTTTTCACTGGTACTGGCTCAAAAATCCCTGGCTAACCCTGCATTTTTACAAGTTGCTAAAAAGGGAACTTGCTGAGGGGGCATTACGTTCAAACATGTATTTCAACTTTCACAAGGAAACTATTGATTTAATGGGACTTCTTAGAATTCAAATGCACTATGAAAGAAAGCAGTGGTACACAGTAACCTTATCAAAGTGCCACAGCTGAAGTGGAAGTATTGTTGCAGTACATTATAGAAACGTTTCCAATGTGATGAGGTCTTTTCCCCAGTGTTGCCTCACCTCTCCTGTCCTGCTGTATCCCACAATTGCAGTGCCACCTGGCTGTTGTCCACAGCTATCGTCTTTACACTGTAATCTATACCTGCACATAAACACACAAGAAAATGTTAGTCAGCACATTTGATTATTATTGTTAACTGTATACTGTTCCAACAGCACCGAACAAATCTCGGTATACATACGTACCGATATGCAAATCTATACACTGACCTGAATGCATGTCATTGTTGCATAATTTTAAAAAAAGGTAGCAGATTTACACGTGAGGTTTATATTAGGGGGAAAAAAATGCTCAGAATGGAAGAAACTGAAACAGTAAAATTTGACTTTTATTTGAGAAAAAGCCATTTTGTTAATGAATACAACAGCCACTGTGTTACTCTTAAACCATTCAAATACATATATTCTACATAGGCCAAACCAAATCCGTCTATATACAGTCTGTTAACCTGGCCTTTCTTTGCTGACACTGCTGTACTTAACATTTTTATCCAGTGCTTTGTAAGCAAACACATAAAGGTCAACCACAAACAGGGCTGGGTGTATTTAGTTGCCTTTGCCCACAGGAACTAACAAGGGTGTGTTTGCACTACACTGTACGTACCCACAGTGGCAGAAGTGCCAGAATGGAAGCTGTCGTCACAAAATCGCTTAAGGAGGGAGGTCTTTCCTACGCTGGAGTTCCCCACCAGGACGATCTTGAAGAGGCGGTCTGGCGGCGACGGACCACCTTCCTCCTGAACAAGATATGTTACAGTATATAATAAATATTAAAAGGATAATTATGGGATCTTGCTGTAAACAATTAGTTAAGTGGCTGACTTGTATAATGATGCCACGTAACTGATAAAATGAACAAACGTCTCCTGCCTAAATCCTTACAGTAATTGCATTCATGTATTCCTTAGTCTCGCATTGTCAGACCCAGGCCCGTATTAAGACAATGTGGTACCCCAGGGCATTATACCTCAAAGCCCCCCCCCTTTACCCATGCTGTCCTCCTGGCAAAAATATCAGACATAATCAATGGGATTTATCAAATGTAATTTACTAACTTGTCCAACTACATACATGTAGGCATATGAGCAGCGAGCACTATATTCAAATGTCTGATTTCAAAATATCGAATTAAAAAAGCACAGCACTCAATTCAAAAAGGTCAAAATCAATACACATCAGTACATCAGTCCATCAGACAATCCAAAAAACTAACAAAAAACAAAGCATTTTCATTATGCAAAGATAAACATTATACTATATATTGCTCGCATTATTGTTAAACCCCCCCCATCCCCCAAATGATACATTTTGCGCATACTTGTGGACCAACTCAACTCTGACAGATTGGGGAAGGGAGTGATAGTGGTCATGTAATATTTTTTTTTTTTTATTATTATTTTTTATTATTATTATTATTATTATTATTATTATTATTATTATTATTATGTAATGTATGGTCTTTCAACAATTTCAAATAAATAATATAACAATTTACGGAAAATATTGTTAAAACTTGTGTCCTGTTGTGAATGGTTGGTGCCCCTGGGCACTGGCCCAAGTGCCCTTATGGATAATCAGGGCATGGTCAGACCTTCCTCCACAGCCAAGCGGAGGAGGGTCTGTGCTTTGGAACGTGTACGTTCCAAAGTTGTTTTAGTCATGCGACAGAAAACTCAGATTGGACAGATAGTCTAGCTAGCAGTCTAGTTTTACCCTGCAGAGATCTGAGGGAGCAGTTAACCATAGTCCTCAAATCGACCAGAGTTTAGAATGCGGAAGGGAACGGACATCCTGCAATCCCCTAAATGAATCGTCGTTGATATAGACTATGTATTCCTTAAAGGTCCCATGGCATGACTATTTCACTTTATGAGGTTTTTTAACATTAATATGCGTTCCCCCAGCCTGCCTATGGTCCCCCAGTTGCTAGAAATGGCGATAGGTGGAAACCGAGCCTTATGAGGTCATAAGGAGCAAGGTTACCTCCCCTTTCTCTGCTTTGCCCTCCCAGAGAATTGTCCCCCCCCAACCCCCTCCTCCTCAATAGCTACAGACACAGAAATGGCACATACTAAGGAAAGCTCATTGTGGGACTGGCTCTAGTGGCTGTAATTCTGCACCAAGGCTGAATTTTGGGAAAGAGACTTCAGATACAGTATTAGGGGACCACTAAGGTCTATATAAAAGCATCCAAAGGGGATCATGGGACCATTAAATGCTGATCACATAGTTAAAAGGTTAGTCTTTGTCAGGCTTTCTTTAGATACAGTATATAACTGGATGTGCTTACATGTATGCTGGTCTCCTTGCCAACAGGCTGAACCCTCGGAGATGTGGGGGTTTCCCTTTTCTCCACAACTCCCTTTGACTTCTGCTGCTGGGCAGAAGACTCACACAGGCAAATATCGCTCATCACCAAGTCTATATCCTCCTCATTGTCTGAGGAATCCTCTCCTTCACTACACTCCTGCAGTGGGCTTTGGGACTGGCAGTCGTTCTGGAGCAAGTGTGGGAGGTGGTCCTCCTCAATGGAGATGATCCTCTGGAGGTGCCCTCTGGTTTCCGCCAGGCTGAAGGGCTGGGCGGAGCCATTGGCTAGGTTGTGTCTCACAGAGCTGGGGGTCAGCTCCTCCTCATCCTCACTGGTGATACAAAGTACCATTATAGCCCACACTACAGTGCTAATGGAAACTACGCAGATCCAACACAGGAACAGAACATCTACTGCACAAACTGTGGCAAAGTCTAAGGACGTGTGAATGTATCACTTGGTGATGGTTTACCTTCTGAAGACATTTGGGTTGGCGCGTTTCACAACATTGACCAAAGGCCTCTGCTTTAAACGTGGGGTTGTCTTAGAATTCTTTGGATTCTGCAGAAAGGAAGATTTTATTATTCATATTGCAGCATGAGCTTCAGTGTTCCATCTAACTTTTGGGGTAGCTATTCCGGGCTTCTGGTTGTCACTTACATCCTACATTCTATTTCTCTAATCTTTTATAAGAGGACATATGAAGAGGGGACAGGGGACATTTAAACAATACAGTGTATTAATCCCGCTATAATAAACAGCGCATACCTGATTGAATATGTCCTTTTCATCTCGTAAGTGCTTGTTCATTTCCCTGGATACAACAAAGAAATAAAGAGAACGTGAGAACCTGAAGTCTATTCATAAGATTTAAATTTTACACAATGTTTAATGTTGTGTACCTGGCTGAAGCCATTATTAGTTTGAATGCCTAGCCTTGTTTGTTTTGTAAAATTGACAAATGAAGAAATAAATCATTTCAAATTTGGTCTAGCGTGGGGCCAGAACAGCTGCTCCTCTAGATCCATACCTCAGAAGGTCCAGTTGTTTGAGGAGGCTGGCTCGCTCTCGCTGCAGTCCCTCGGTCAGTCTGTATATTTCACTGTGTTGGACAACGCATCCTTTATTACAAATACTTTATGACCAAACATACACAGTATGCGCTGTGGTTACACTTTATTAAAGAAACAAGTAATAAAAAATACGACCCAGAGCAAAGAAAGGCAAAATGAGTTCATCGACTAGAGTGAGTGTATATGAGACAGACACCGTGTCTTTTGTTGTCAACTTTCTGTAAGATACAGTATCACAGCATTTGAAACGAAAGACTTTATGACAGACAAGACAGACAGACACTTTAGTAATCGCGAAGGAAATTTAGGATTTAAATAGAATTCATTTAATTTAAATAGATTTAATAGAATGTAGATGCGCAGTATATAAGAATAACATCAGCGGAATCAGCTTAATAATCAAGATACACGAAAATAATTGTGGGTCAAAGCAACTCGACTGCCATTATTACTATGTCTGTCAGCATCTATTTGTGGAATGTATGGAGAGTTAACTATCAAAGTAAAATTCCTTGTGTATGTAAATATACTTGGCCAATAAAAACGGATTCTGATTCTGTTTGATGACAGCATAGAGATCCAAATTTGTGGAAGTCGGTTGGTATACAGGCTGGTTAGTACAGGCTTACAAAAATGTGTTCATTGACAGACTAAATTGTGAATGAAGTATGCATCATGTCGGCGTGTTTTACGGCCACTCCATTTGTCTGTAGCAAAAACAATGTGATTACATAGAGTAAGAAGAGCTACCACTCACATCTCCTTCTCCTCGTGAAGCTGTGTGGCCTGCTCCTGCAGCAGACTCAGCTGGTCCTGGGCCAAGGCCAGCTCCTGGCTGGTGTGGTCCAGCTCCCGCGCCAACTCCTCATTCGTGTGCTTCAGCTTCACGTTCTCCACCTTGGCTACATGTTGTTCACTTTGAAGCTCCTGGCACTGATGCTCCAACTGGAGTACACAAAAAAAATTAAAAATAGGAAACGTGTAAAAGATACTTTGGGATTTCCTAGGATCAGATCAGGGGTCTTCAATGTTTTTTAGGCCAAGGACCCCTAACCTGAAAGAAAGAGGAGCAGGGACCCCCCTACATATATTGTATAAAAATAAGTTGAATAAACTGGGCCTAAAATAATGTGTAGGTTGGCCTAAAGTCTATAAACACACCCACTTTAATTGGTGCCCTGCAATACTAAGCTATAAAACAATAATTGTTTACATATTCATATATCATCATGTTTCAATGTCAAACGCAGGGAATACATAAGCTTACTGATGGCTACCATAGTGGCTACCTTACAGGCCAGTAACTGTATCATCAATGTTATAGAGGTTGTTGTTTTTGAGGGAGGGGGGGGGGGGGGGGGGGATTCGGACTTTCAAAAAAGTATTAAACAATAATTTTGCTGTCCCCCTGCAATGATTGAGCCACCCCCCCCTCCCCCCAGGGGTCTAGATCAAATGTGTCTGGTTGCTTCCCACAAGGATCGGTCCATTTATTGAGGCAGTACTGACCTTTCATTAAATGTTACTGAACCACGTGTCCCTCTCTGATCACATCAACATAAAACAATCTAGAACACTATATGTAGGAAGATAAAACGACGACTTTAGCGACTCCTAGTGGTGCTTACACAATCTAGTCTTTAGCTCTAAACATGCATGACTGTTAAATGTACGGTAGTCTCGCTTTGCCAGACCTTCCTCCACAGCGCTGCGGAGGAGGGGTCTGGCTAGTCCACACAGAATTCTGGGATGGGAGAAAAATGTGCTCTGGTTTATTGGCATTTCTTTAAACCAATCACAATCGTCTTGCTAAGCTCCGCACGGAGCCACTGCAAAATAGCCTCGGGAAGGAACTTGTTTTGGTGGAACATGCATACGTTCAAAAGTTGGATATTAAAGTTATTCTAAGAGAATTTATGCTGTAAATTGTAGAAGCAAGCAAAATTGTATGGCAAAAATATAGTGGTCAAACTCCCGGCCCGTTATGTTATACATCCATGGTGACAAGGCATATATTGAAAGATCAATTTGGGGATTTTATTAATCTATCGATTTTAATTGGAGAATTGATTATTTCAACCCAGCCCTACGGGCTAGATTATCCAAAGCATGAAAACGGAGCAAAGAGCAGGTGCAGAAGTCTAGATTTCTCTAAGAACACTTGAATTACGATATAAAGCGAAGTAAGGGATAATGTAGAGTGAGCCGGTCATTACTGCAGGAGGGGTTCAAATTAGGGCTGTGCGATATGGCCTAAAAATAAAATCCCATTTAAGATTTAAATCGATTTTTTTCTGCATCTACTTAAAATCAATCTGCAGATGACAAAGAAATTGTTCAAAACAAGTTTTATTTTGACTCATACACACACGCACACACATGGGGCATGTATACCATTATGATTATTCATGTCAATGAAACAACGGCGGATGTTAAGGAGAAAATCGAGTTTCATTTAAACAAATCAACGTCAAATAAACATTCGAGTTAATCGATAAAATCGATTTATCGCCCAGCCCTAGTTCAAATCAATAATGTCCCACTCGCTCTACATTGTCCTGTTTATTACACAGCTACTTATTAAAGACATTTTTTTTTTTTTTTTAAATGCACCTCCAGAGTCTATGATCTGAACTGCTCCTAGCAAAGGTCTGTTACTCAGAAATAACAGTGGTCAGAAATAACAGACCGTAGAATGAGTATTCAACAGAGCCGTGTAATAAAAAGGAGGTTCTGACAACCTGTACCTTTCTGTTCTTTACATGAGACTGCACTACCCAACAGGCACAGTCATACTGTAGTCTGGGGAATTAACTAAGTCATTCACTTAGCAAAACTCAGTATCACTAAACACTTCAGATTCCCACGATTGTTATGTACTCAACAAATTCTACAATTTCTCTTGTGTGTTTGAACATGTGGAAACAAATACAGAGACCTATAACTGTTTTGTATGATGATAGTTGAATATGTGTGTTTATGGTACAGTGGCACTAAATCACTTTATTAGCTCATTTTACAACATTCTGTTCCCTGTCATTTTTGTTTAAGGCATCTCCCATGTGTTGCTGCTCAGACAGAATTTCCCTATGGGATAACTGAAGTGACAAAGTGCGTGTATGAAGGGTTTCTCAGAGACCGTGGCCACTGCAGTGCACTTTCTGAGAAATCCTTTTGCTATCGCTCACTCACCCTTCTCTGCTTCTGAAAGAGCTGATCCAGCTCTTTCTCCTTAGTGGACAGCTGCAGCTCCAGGTCTTGACTGCGAGACAGAAAGCGCGCGTAGTCCTTTAGTGCGGCGATAGAAGAGGAAACGCAGGAAGACAAAGAGCAAGGGTGATGAGGAGGAAGAAGATGAAGATGATGATGTACAGTATGTGATAGATTTCGCAACAAAAGAAAATACACTTGTTTGACTGTATCACTAATAGGTTTGTACCTGCAGCACAATCCTGTCTTTTTCAGTTTTTATTTGCTGCTCCATTTCCACATAAAGGCGCTGGATCTCATCATCGTGTGTTGCTGCTTTCCTGTATGGATCAAATTCAGATGCGATGATGTGCCATGTACAGTGTGTACCTCACACAGGGTGTGTGAAACAGCCGCCCAGAACAGAATTTTAACTCAAATTATAGTATGAAAACAAGTCTACCCCCACCCGCCGCTGACCTTTCGAGAGCGCTCTCCATCGCCCTCTTCTCCTGGTTGGCCTCTATGATCTGAGAAGTCACTCTGGCCAGGAAGTCCTCAAAATTGGATAAAAGGTGAGGCTCGTCTCGCCGCACCTGGGCCCACAAACTGCGCACCTCAGCAGCACTGATGGGACACAATGAAGAAGCAGGGGTATACAAGTGTCAACTTCTTGAATGACATTTGCAGTCTTTGTCGTGAGGTTTCACAAGAACTGCACTATTCTTTTTTTAGAAGATAAATAGTAGAAACAAAATGTCAAGGACGTGGGGGTGGAAATTCTAGCACAACACATAAACATGCATAGAGGCAGCAGCTCAGGTACCAGATCATTGTGTTTTGTTTTGTTTTAAAAAGGACATGATGTTCTTTGTCTTGAAAAATCCATGTCTTACTGCTGCAAAAAAAATAAATATCTGAACTTATTCCATAAGTGGTTGTTTGAATGCTTTTGTGTGATCCAGGCTCTGCAGCTAACGCACTGACGAGACAGCGAGATTGAAACACTGAATATAAACAATGATATAGGTATTGAAATGTGCCTTCATATCAGTAGTGAGACAATCAAACCTGAGTGATGACAGAAATGTTATACCTATGTAATCAGAAACAAATGGCATGTGCCTGTAAGGTATGAGAAGGTAAGGGAAGTTAAACGACTCCCCAGAAAACTCTTCAACAGTTTCAAATACGTATCCTTAAACTCTGGCCAACGTCAAAATCAGTTAGTGCTGCACAAACTGATCTGATCTTAAATGTCAACTCGAGCCAACCAGGTAGGCGGAAGCCAATAGGATGGGTAAATCTGGCATCCACCTCCACCACTGTTTACTTTTATTGAGTTGGAGTTGTTTGTTAAAGGTGAGTCTAGTCATGCATTTCATAAGATCCTGTCATTAGCCAGTCTATCTTTTTTTTAATCGAACAACGCAACGTCTAAACTGACCTCAACAGGAATTACTAAAGCCCATTAAATATTGAGAAAGTTCATGATTAATGATTCCGATGCGGTAGTGAAGGCTTTTTAAGTGTGACTGTTTAAACATGTACACACACAAAAAACAAAAAAAAAAAAAAAAAAAAATCACATTAAACTAGACTATGACATTCAAGCAGAAGCAGTCTCACTCTGATACAGAGAGGCAGAGCACAGATTGCTCAGAGAGGGAGCACAGGAACAGCTTTGCTTGAGAGTGGAAACTTCCAACTTGTCTTGTTTGCTAAGTTTGCACAGCTGATTGTAGTCTCAGGCTAAGTTCATCTTAAACAAAAAAAACATAGTGTAGACTCAAAGCAGCCGTTAACAAAAGTGAGCAAAGATATGACGTGGGAACAAAACAAGAACACACAGTGCAGTACTCACTCTTCAAAGACACTGTTGGCTCCGAGGTTTTCCATGAGCATGCAAAAGTGTTTCTCCTCCTCATCCTCGTCTTCTCTTGCCCGGCTCTCCTCCCACTGGGTCTGGTACAGGACCTCTGTCGGGCTTTTACGGGGGTTCTTCTCCGCCATGCCTTCCTCTACAGAAATCTTCTGACCGGATAAAAACTCAACTAGAAAAAGACAGGTGCACAATCAAAACATCAGACTACACCTACTGATGATAGCAGCATTGTTTAAAGTGGAAAGAAACAGTCTGAAAACGTACTAAAGCCGGAGGAGAACTCTTCGAGGGTGAGGTATTCGTTGCCGTCGGAATCAAGGGTATCAAACACATTTTCCAACTCCTCCGCACTGAGAGGGAGCTCAGTGTTCAGCCTCTATTTAAAAAGAAAATATATAAAATTAAATATATATATATATATATATATATTATATATATATATATATATATATATATATATATATATATATATATATATATATATATATATATATATATATATATATATACACACAAACACAGCTGCTATTGGCAAGAACAAAGCCTCAAGGGCATTAACAATACTGTAGCTATAACAACAGCTTCTTCAGACATGTAAAGGACAGTCATTAGTGCGGTGGCTACAGAACAGTTGGTGGTTCTTCGCAGTTATTTTTACCAGTCAGAATTAGACTAAAATTAGTCAAGACAAGACACAAGACGCAAGTTATATTTCAATTAGCCTCGTTCTCATTCTTATTCTAACTGGAACATAGTCAATGGACGTGCATCATCTTCAGCAACACAGTGCTTCACACTGATACAGTTAAAAACACATTAACACCTGGAATCTTCCCAGTGCAGCTACAGTACAGTCTTCAATCATTGACCACTGGGCAACTCCATAGGAACAGATGTTGGTTCAAGTGAGACTGTCAAAAGTCCTTTGACAGAATATTTCAAGTAGACTAAGATACTATTTGAGAGGGGAGGACAGCTGCTCCTTAAAAAGGTCCAATGTGTGGGAGTTTCTCGCATCTAGCGTTGAGATCATATATCGCAATCAACTCTCTCGCGCCACGCAGTTCAAAGTACGTATTACAGCTACGGTAGCCTTCACGCTTCAAAAAGCCGGTCTCTTGCTCTTTTCAACATCCTAAAGAAGAAGACTCCAGGTTCCTGAAATTTGGATTTTGAATACGTGTGGTCCTCCAGGTTTCCTTCTTCAAACTTGCCGGGGCCGGGAAGCGATGATTAGCAGCATTAGCAACACTTGTGAGTTTATCATGTGACAGGAAAAACGTGAAAGGCGGAGCAGTATGTCCTGTATGTCCCTTATCGGTTAACGTATTTCAAGATGGCGCATGAATATGGAGCGTCTACCCCAGTTCATGCAAATGTAAAATTTCAAGCCAATAGGAATACCTTGAATTGATGGTGGTGGTAAATATTCATGAAAAAGGACAAAGTTTGTGAATGGCCCACACAGATTTTGATAATGAACAACTAAACATGTTACACACTGGACCTTTAACTAAAGGGTTAATCCAAAAAGGGACATGACAGAGAGAGAACCTCCCAAAAAAACCTTGACTGACCATGACCGTAACTGCTGGATCGTTTACGAGGAAAGCCAACACAGCCACACCTCTGCAAGCAGCTCGGGTTTTATGCCGTGTTTACACTGCTGCAAATGTTGACTGAGGTGACCCGTACGATCCAGGGGAGGGACAGGGAAAGGGTAGCATCTGCGTACGATTATCAGCTGTTCTTGTAAAGTGTGTTATCTGGGCAAAACATATCCCTAATGTCAGCAAAGAGTAGAATTGTAAAGCCAACAGGTTGGTGGCCACTGCGTGAAGCGTACTTTTAAGCTGTGAAAATATTGTGAGTGAAAATACTGTCAAGAGTGCACATAAATGTAGGCAGCACCACTCATTTGTCTTGTTAGATCATCTGCAACCTTTGACCGATGTATGGAAAGTGTTAAATAAATATAACTAACAGTAACAAGCACTACTTTTAAGTACTGATTTTACTCTTCATTACAGGACGCTCATATTAAACAGAAGTGAGAAGGACTGGACCTTTGTCCTTGCTCGCAATCTAATTTCCAAGCCATTATCATAAACACCAGATCAAAGCTTCCCCGCTGTGTATTTATGCTCCTCGGAGCAAGAGCCTACAAGTGCTTCATCAAAGGATTAGCCACGGCAGGGATAAATATCCGAGTGGCGAGTGAATCTGCACAATAATGGGAGTGGAGGAGTTGCATGACAAAGCTTCCGCCTGGCTCTCTGTGTCTCAGTCTCTTTTATGCCGCTTTCAATAAGCTGCACATGTCCCATCGGTGTCCTGCTCGGCATCATGAATGAGTGCACAGACCGCCCCTGCGTTGTACGCTCATTCGTGATGAATAAGGAGTTATCTCTAAAACAAAAATAACTAAAATGTGAATGTGATGCTCTGTACACTGTCCAAACCGCGCTAATACTTTGACTTTGAGGTGTCCCCGCAAGTTAGAAAAGTTGGTAACAATGTGTTTCTATTATTTTCTGTAGCAGTAAGCCCATCAATGAAATCTAAGCTACCGTGACATCATTTAAGTTCTTCTATTTGTATTACTTTCATGCAACCAAGGTGGGTCTCCACCCCCACGTCACACCCTTGGACCAGCATCCTTACCTGCATGTCACGTCGGGTGATGAAGCCCTTGTTCTCCATGTCACACATCTGGAAGAACTCGTGGGTTTTCTCCACGATAGCGTTTCGTCCCATGTCCAAGTCCTCGCGCTTGCCCGCCTCGCCGCTGCTTCCTTGCCTTTGCCGCGCAGTTCGGGCCACGCCGGTGGCCGTGGTGATGGTGGCGGCACAGGGAGCAGGAAAAGCTGCCATGGTACTTGTGATGTCTGTTGATTTGAGAGTTTCCCCCGCGCCCTTCACATGAGCAAAGTACAGTACGGACCGAGGTGCGGAGGCAAGAGATCCCGGAGAAGTCGAGCTTCAGGCTGCTCGAGCATCAGAGGCTCTCGCCAATGTCACAGACTGTCATCTCTTAGCAACCGCCTCTTTAATTAGTCGAGGAAACCTAGGCGAGAGAGACACGAGAGTCTTCTGTTAAAAATAAACACAGATCCTTGCCCAATACAATTTGTTAAAAAAAAAATATATATATGTCAGTCAAATCAATCACATTTATTTAAGTGTAAAATCACCATTAGACATGGTCTCAGTGCACTTTACAATTGAGGGAACACAGAAATAACAGACAGCAACAAAACAACTGAACAGCACTAAAGCAGTAATAATAAACCATACAAAACCAGAAACATAAGACAATGGGTGAAAAAGGCTCGTTTGTGAAGGACGCAGAAAGGATGGTGTGTTACCGTTGGCTATAATAAAATGAGTAGAGGTGGGTTTTAAATTTTAAAATTTTAAATGTCAACTGAGTGGGACACTATTCCACAGATGAGGGGCACAGTAGGAGAATGCTTTATAACCAACTGATATTTTGTTTAATATAAATGTATGACCTGCATCAAAAACATGTTACTGTGCCGAGTGTAGTCTAGTATAGAAAAGGTAGTGGTTTTTTAATCTGATAAATCAGAAAGAGACTTCAAAAGACGATATCGTCGTCATCATCATATAACAACAGACGCATTGAAAAGGAACATACTTAAGAGACTTTGATTAGCACATGTGTGGCTGGGGAGGGCACTTTCAATTCAGTTTGTAATTATGTTATATTAAACAGCCAGTGAGTGTCGTCATGTAAACCTTTGTGTTTGATAGTGTTCTTTCTCGCTCATTCTGCCATCTCTCGCAAACATTTTCTGTTTGATTTGCATCTAGTTGCGCATTTGTTAAACATGGCCCACTGCGTGCTGTACACCTAAAACAACTGCTGCTCTTCTGCTTTACTTCAGGGACGGTGGCTTTTGCTGAGACGAACGTCATCTGACAAGCAAAGCCAAAACCGAAAAGAAAAGTTGTGGTATGACGAGGAGGGGCCTTGTCTGCCTGGAAGTATTGACTGATATAACTCACTTAGTGGTGGGTTTCATGGGGACTGTACTTCTATGTGCACTGGTTTGGAAGAGTGCACCATAAATTGGCTCAGTCGATTCATGAACAAGAGCATCAGACTGTGTGTGTGTGTGTGTGTGTGTGTGTGTGTGTGTGTGTTGACCTACGCAAATGTAGACATGTGGGACTGGTACAAGTTAAACAGACTGTAAAAAAACTAGACGTGCATGTAGGCAGGTAGAAGGACGAGAATGCAGGGTGAGAGACATAATACACATGCCTTCTAAATCTAGTACTGGCACGAATAGAATCTATATTTGTAGCTCATAAAGCTCACTGAAGCCTTTTTAATTGATACACTTAATCTGAAATTGATTTTACTGCCCGCATCGCAAACAGAATATATACACTGGACCTTATCGAACATTTGGTTTTCAGAGACGTACTTCAAAAATGCATGTAAACATTTTATTCAACATTTTCTACGGAGTGGCATGTTCTTTGTGAAATATTTTGCCATTTGTGAATATGTCATGCTTGGAAGTTTGAGTCTAAACATTGTGCAAGATATTGCAAGCAGTCCCCACAGTGAGCAACAGACAAAGCTTACGCCTGAGAAAGGAAATAAGAAAAGGAAGTAAAAGGTGACTTGGTGTTTTGTTAGGAGTGATGTAGTGTTTTTGTCCTCGGGTGCACGAGAAATGCATGCTATTGTCAACAGACAGACAAGAAAAACACTCGGATGGCTTTTGCCAACATGCATGCTTCTACACAGATACTTACAGTATTATGTAATGGAAAGACATGTTGTCCAATGACCACATCTGGCACATGTTTAAACACTAAATTGTCTTGCTCTAACTTCACTAAATTGCAGTCAATAAGTTTAGGGAATTTGTACCGAATCTTAAAGTATTATGTCGTTTTCCTAAGATCTCACTTTTAAATGCTGGAGCTTACTGCTTTGCATACAGTTACCTTATCTCTTTCAGGGTTTGATATGGAACAGCTGTCAGCTATCTGCGCAATAGCATTTACTACCAGTTAAGCAAATTAAAGTAAACCAGAATCTAAAACTCTGTTTAAAGCAACACAAAAGAGGCGTATTAATGAACATCCTGACAGATGATTGTGCACCTATAGTCACAAATAGTCACTACATTCTACAGGATACATGCAAATAAGATTCTGTGTGTTCAACAGATGAGAGTTTCTCTTGCCTACAGAGGTCACACAATGTTCATAACGCTACATATTAAGAACACACTGTGGTCAGGGCTACAGAGAGACACATTTACTGCGTGGTCTATAGTTGACTATCGACCACGCAGTAAGTGTGGTCTATAGTCGTGGCCACAACGAAAGACGCCCCTTTTGTTTCTTTTTCATCAACTTCTGTGTTTCCCCCAGTGTATTGCAAGCCTGGTGGCCCACTAGGCCTAAGCCACTGGGAATTGTTTTTTTTAATCTATTGTAAAGCAACACTAGAGAACTTTTTGTAACTTAAAATAATGTTTCCAAAATTGTTTCAGTGGTTCATCAACTCTTAACAGGGTGAATGGCTCTTCTGCACGGCTCTCTAATGGCTATAACCGCACTATGCAAGTTTGCCAGATTGGGTAGTGGATCTGTAGTTCGAATGAGACATAATGGACACAATTCCGCTTCCAACCTGTAGGGGGACCGAAGACGGAAAAGTTCTCTAGTGTTGCTTTAAGACATTTTTTTTTAATACTACAGTTTTTTTTTTTACGGCTCAATTGGAAACTTAGACGTAGTCATATTTTCAAATTTCCAGTTAGCTTTTAAAACTGACATAACGTAAGATAATGTATGGAATCTGTCTGATAGCTTTTTAAATTCAGAATGTTGCAAATCCATCCATGATTCTGTGATCACAAAGGCTATTGGGCTCTACATAGCTCTGGGGAGTTTACTCCCCGGAGTCCTTGTTTTTTTTTCGACCAGCATATTTCATTGGATTAGGATGGCACCAAGATGTTGGTTGCAGCTGTCGCCGTGGTCCTGCTGCACTCCCTGCTACACCCTGCTACACTCTGCAGTGTCCTGCAGTGTCCTGCTGCGTCCAGCTGTGTCCAGCTGTGCCACGCTACATCCTGTAACGCCCTGCGGTGCCCTGCTATGACATGAACTACTACGACTACCATTTTTTAGTCACTGTTCCATTATCTTTATGGTGACTTTTATTTCCACTGTTCATCACATCCCCAACCGGCACCGTCAGACACCGCCTACCAAGAGCCTGGGTCTGCCGAGGTTTCTTCCTAAAAAGTTTTTCCTCGCCACTGTCGCACTAAATGCTTGCTCTTGGGGGAATTACTAGAATTGTTGGGGCTTTGAAAAATACAGAGTATGGTCTAGACCTACTCTATCTGTAAAGTGTCTCGTGATAACTCTTGTTAAGATTTGATACTATAAATAAAATTGAATTACATTGATGCTGCCATCAGTCTGTGACTGGCCCCAAAGACACTTGCCAATGGGCTTAACAAGTTTTCTCGGGGAAACCCTGAACTTAAAAAAAGGTAATTCTTGCCTAAGTCACTATCATCAAAACAATGGTATGATTTAAAAAAAAAAAAAAAAGCCACAATCAACAATGTCAACCTATAATTTATGTGGCACAGGTCTAAAAGATGCACAAATAAGGATAGGCCTTGACAAGATTTACAAAACTACTGAGTAGACTACATCTAGCTGCAATATCTTACTGGACTATATTACATGATTCATTTCCAAAAAAAAAAACAAACAAAAAAAAATGTGCACAGATAAAATTAAAGTTGGTTCTAAGTGTCTTTGGTGACAAATGCGATTGAGAAATAAACACAATGGAAGGTTTTGCAGCATGCTGCTTGTTTCTCTCTTTGTTTGTTTTTTCTTCCTAAAAGTAATATTTCAAAAACTACAATAAAAGATGTAGTTGCTCTAACGCCTGCGTCTGGAACTTTTTCACAGCAGACATGTTGGACTTATCATAGTCGTAGTCATAGTAGGAAAAGCACAGCTGAAATTGATAACCTTAACGATGGTTCAATTCCATCAAGTGTCCCAGTGAGCTATTTCAGTGAGTCAGCATGCACAATACCAGGGCCTCTCCTAAGTGGAATGCAGCCATCATTAATGGTTTTGAATACACCTGTGCTTTTCCTACTATGACATGTCAACATGTCTGCCGTGAAAAAGGTCTCTAGAACCTACCTTTAAAAAGGAAAAAAAAAAAAAAAAAATGTGTCCATGTTGTTGAACAGTTTCTAATTACATGGCTGCACTCTCTGACGATCCCTAACTTCAATGAGTGTTTCGGTTTTTATAGAATTATGGCTATGGCCTGCAATAACAGTGCGACTAGCACAGCACAACAAATCTGGCGAGGGATACTGTTCAAAAGATTTGCCTAATATTACCTAAATATTGTGTGTGACACGCTGGAGGTAGGCAGGTTTTAACAAGTAACTTCAAGTCGTCAAATTCACTTACTTATCTTCCTGGAGTGAGGTCACGACCATTTCCCACATATACTAACAATCATCTGCAGCTACGTTGTCTTTGAGGAACTGCAATTTGCCTGTCATTGTTAAGTAACAGTGTATTTGACAGTGTATTTGACAGTTAACTTGTTACAACAGAAATGTCGTACAGAATTCCAATACGAAATGTTAAACACAATGCCAGTAGAAGAGGGTAGGCTTGTGATAAGCAAAACAATAGTCAGCTATAGCTACGTTAGGGCAGACAACAGGTTCTAATATAACAACACGTGTAACAAGGTAAAAAACATTTACTTCCTACCCTGTAGCCAAACTATCTTTCAGTGTGCAACTTCCTGTGATAGAAAAAAGTCTCATTGACACTGTACTAAATAAACTTTTTGCATAAACTAAATTAACGTTAGGAAACACTTAGCTTTAACATCCAGTAAGATAATAGCTGTAACATTACCGTTAGGCTAACAGCACCAGCAAAGAGCAGACTTTTAACGCTAGTAACGTAACGTCAATAAGCGGACTGTATGGGAACAAAAGTTAACGTTACGTACCGTACCGGTGAATGAAAAGTGAGACAGGTTAGAGGAATTCATTGTCTCCGTTGGTACTCTGTATCAGCCTTATCCGCTTGTAGTTAACCTCACTGTTTACAAGTCAACCGGTGTGAGTACAGGAATTTGACTGAGCACTGACTGACTGGGGCAAACCGAAGGGAGGGACTTCAACAAAGTCATCGTTGGTAACCATAGCAACACTCTAGGAAGTCAACACGCAGCAAGACGCTTTTTTTCTTTTTCTTATTTTATCTTCTCTTCGTCAGTAGCAAACTTTTCTCAGCAGCATTTCAAGAATGGTAGAAAACAACTGCACATTGTTTCTTTCATGAATGTTTGAATATTAATCTCAAAATGAATTTGTGGAGGTAGGCTATTTATTTGTGAGAGGATAACTGATGAGGCTAAAATGTGACACATTTCCTTATTTTCTCAATTAAAAGTTTTTTTTCTGTTGAACGTCTTTGATGATATTTATCTTTGATAGTAACATGTGAGGAAATAACCAAACAGTTTCATTTTCAACATAGCCTACAGGAGGCTGTGGACCTTTTTCACAGCAGACATTTTGACTTGTCATAGTAGGAAAAGCACAGCTGAAATTGATAACCTTAACGACGGCACAAGTCCCAGTGAGCTATTTCAGTGAGTCAGCATGCACAATACCAGGGCCTCTTCTAAGTGGAATTCAGCCATCATTAAAGAGCCCATATTATGCTGTGTTTTATATATTTATTTATATTTATATATTGTTTTGTGTATGTTATAGATGATTATGTTTAAAGTACAAAAAAACACATTTCACTGCAAATAGAGCTTTCTCTCCCACAGACAGCACTTTTTCTCAACTGCTTAAAACGCCTCGCCCTTACTCCTGTTTGAAATTCCTCACTTAATGATGTCATTGATTAAGAAAGCCAGCCCAGTTTTTCATGTGTGCTGACCATAGGTGCTGCCTGAGCAAGCACAGCCCACCCAATGGCTTGTTTGAATTTGGTTGACCAATCACAACAGAGTAGGCCAGCTGACCAATCAGAGCAGACTGGGCTTTTCAGGAAGGCGGGCCAAGAGCTCAGACAGAGTGTTCCAGGTGGAGGCACTGCAGCAATGAGCAGTATGAGACAAATATGATCTGTTTTGAACATCAAAGCATGTAAACCTATTCTAGTAGACCCCAAGAGTACAAATATGATACTGAAAAGAAGTATAATAGGGGCTCTTTAATGGTTTTGAATACACCTGTGCTTTTCCCCCTATAACATGTCAACGTGTCTGCTGTGAAAAAGGTCTCTGGAGATTCAGTTGTTTCAGACCACATGACAGCATTATGTTGTCTTATACAAGCATAGTGCTGTCATGTAGGTAGAGCTCTTGTTGATCTTGGTGGTCAATGAGAAACAGGCTTTGCCTGAAATAAAATCACATCCACAATATTGTGCAATGCTGTACTCCACACTACATACTGTACACTGGCCTTGGCTTTAGACATTATGTAGGACAGTTTTTTTTGGTATGGTCTGATTATACAAACAGAGCATGAAACCGGTTGAGCAGGATAACCAGAAAAAGAAAATCGAATTATAAGCCCTGTGATACATGAAACTAAAAACGTAAGACTGTGTGCAACCAAAGGTCAGTGTTTAAATGCACTATAAAGGCTGTTTCCCAGCACTGGTGGAAGCAGCTTATTTAGATCCTATATATACTATAGGTAAAGCAACAATACAGCAGGCCTTTTGACGTGTCACAGGTGAAACTAATAACATTAACGATGCCTCAGCAAGCCATATCAGTGAGCTTAGTTTGTATAACACTGAGACACACACAAATAATTATCAGGAAAAAAATGACTTATTATATTAAAAAATAAAAGCACTCCTTGTGGAAGACATTCTGACGTGTCAGAATTGGACATGCAGGTGCAAGTAATAAAAATTAGTGGATGGATTCCATTTAGCGGCTTAAGTTTCCGGGTCCTGGTTTTTTGCTCGGTGGCTCCTGGCTTAGAGGGACACGTGAAAGGAATAGAGCCATCAGTAATGTTATTAGGAACACCTGTTGTGTTTTCTACTATGCTAAGTCCAAATATCTGCTGCTACAAAAAAAAGATCTATTATGCAGGTAGGATGGCACTGGTTGTTGTTGTTATATTATTCATCACGAAATTGTATTTTCCTGTATGTGTTGGAGTTAATTTGAACTATTTTGGGCAATTTGTTCTTGTCGCCTGTCAATAATTTGAGTAATTCAATTTATTCGGTTGTAATACCAATGACCTCCACATGAGGGGAGTAAAGGACCTGTTATGGATTCATTGAAATTAAATGAATAGCATTTGAACACCAGTTTTTTTTTTCTTCCCCCCATATGAACCAGGAAACTCATGTTTAATCAGCTGCTTCTGAAGAAGTTAATATTATACTTATTGACCTTCAAGCATACCGCAGCAGGTTTTGTACTGTCCATCTGGACACATACAGTCTAATAAATGGCACAGATGACTTTGGCCCAGTCTTATAACAGGTAAGTAATCTACAGGGTGGGGGGGGGCAGTCTTATAATGTACCATAAAAATGTGTCTGCTCCATTGCACAGCAGCCAAGCCGGTGTAAAAACTCTCCCAGGGCTGAATCTACATGTATGTTCCACATGTGTGGCGGCGATGAGGACCCTTGAGCTTTGACTGTCTCCTCGTCAAGTTGTTTTTTTGGCGAGGCTGATTTGCAGCAAACAGATGTATGCGAGGCAATGCCCCAGTTGAGATTTCGGAGCCAGATGTGTTTACACTTTGAGACACTTGAGTAATTGGTTTTTTGGAACAGCACTCATTTCTCGCATGAGTGAAAGGAGACAACAGGAAGACAAATGTTGTGATAATTCTTTATTTTGATCTCACTGGTTTCAAATTCCATAGTCTGTGAGCGTGGTATTTCTTACAGTAAAGTATATCTTACAATCTGCTTTAAAGGGCTTTATTGATTTTCTCCCCAAGCTGTCTTATGAGGTATACATTTACTCCAACCCCATCATCACTGAAGCTCACACGGGGATTGGAAACTACAGCCACGCTCAAAGGTCGAGCGGAGATCCACTACAGCTCACTTTGGGAGCCATTTGAACCAGCGGAGAGGAGAACTAGAGCAGAGTGGTGGTGAAAAGAGGAGAGGGAGAGACATACTGTTAGCAAGGGTATGCAGCCAGTGTCACCACACTGCTTCTGGTTTAAGGCCTTGGAAGGACTGACATCACACTTGGAGAGTTCCATTCTGCTCTGTATTTCAGAGTATGGGAGAGTGTGTGGTTGGGGGCTCGGAGTCATCTGTGGCACTGCTTCAGAGGTCTTTCAGTGCCTCTAGGATCACGCTATGTGGCTATGATCAGAGATATGCCAGTGCCTGGGGATGTGGACAGTTATTCCATTCCAAGCCATGGCCTTTGCTGTATCATTGTGTATCTTTGTGGCTTCGGGTTTGGGTTTTGGTTGTCTGTACGTGCTCTTTTGGGCTCGGATTTCGTGCCAGGGAAAACTGAAGAACTCATTCACATTTTGGTGCCGCAGCAGAAAGACCGTAAAACTTTATGGAGAGTGCTGAATCTTTTGTCATTGCACCTCTGCAGTCTGGGTAAACAATTGAAAACTTCCATGTAGGTCAGACCCACTTTGAAGGGTTGTTGTCACCTACAAAGTCTCCAAATTTAGGCCATTTCTGACAGCTATGATAAGTGCGTTTGCTCTTATTTTCACCTAGAGGTTCCCAAGTGGCACTCAAGCTTCATTTACTTCAGTGCCCCTTCTCTTAAGGTTCACTGGCAATTGTTCTGTCGCAGCCTCAAGATGACTTACACCTAATTGTCTTCACAAATGTCTTTTGTCATACTGGCACATGCATCAGAAAGGATTTAAATATTAACTGTAACAAAACTAAACAAATTAATGGACCCTTTTTCTGTAATCTTTGAGTTTTTTCATTTCTAATTTCCTTGAATGGGAGACTTCACTGGCGTTTCACTTTCTCACTAGAACCTCGAGGTGGCACTCTAAAGTAGGTTATTGCTGTGAAAGAGTCTAGCTCAGCACCTGTGGTCTTCATTTGCAGCCAAACCGCTCACATTAATGAGCTCTGGACACGGCGGTAGATGGTGTCATGATTCATTTATCACTGCTAAGTGGTAGGAATGATTTTATGAATGGATAATCTAAGTTCTTCCATTTTAATATCGACGCATTTCTGCCATGTCCACGCGTGTTATCTTGTGTAATAATACATTATTTTCAGACAGAAATTCATATGCTTCCTATATTGGTTTACTGGGAGAGTGGAAAGTGGAAAATGTTGATTTGAAATTGCTGCTGTTGTCTGGGAGCTACGGTTAATTTGCTATTGCAGCAAAATACCCCAAGTGGCATACATCTGTCACAAACAACTCCATCCTTCACGTTCTCCCCCCTGTATGCTAAGTATTTTTATATTACAGTGACGAAAGATCTGACTTATTTCCCAGGGATTTGGTGATAGCTGGCGGGCACTCAAGTGGCAAGCTGGCCCATGACTGTTGCCGAGTTGGAAGCATGGCAGTGTGCATGCAAAGCAAGCACGCTGCTGCGATCGCTTCTAATAACACAAAGCCTTATTGTGCAAGACAGGCTATTACACGCTCCATTTACAGGATGGCTTCTGATACACTGAGGGCCAGAATATTTAGCCTCATGTGTGACATAATGTTGAAAGCTGCCCCATTGGATGGATTGCATCACACTACCAGTTAGCCTCTGCTGATACTGTTAGGATGAACACGTGACCTCCCAGTGACTGGAGAAGCATGTTGTGGTCACCAGTGTTGAATATCTGCACTCAACCTTACTGTACATTTGCATCAGGGATTTCCATTCCCTCTTGAAACTAAAATTCATGTCGTTAGACATGATTGCACGTAAGTACCACTTTCCGTAGTCGCCTCCCCAAGGGACTATGGGAACATGTGTTTCCTATTGTTTCATTGGTTTCTTCACGTGTTCAACCTGACCACACTGACTTTGCCATTATCTCACTGCGCTTACCTCGGCAGACTCTTTTATCGTGTTTGCAGTTTGCCTTCAGATCATAATCACATGAATGACCTACACCAGTAAAGCAAAGAAGTAAATACGTGTTAACTGTATAGCTGGAGTGGTGTGTTCTTTTAACCCCCTAAAAAGCTTTAAAGGAATAGTTTGAAATTCTGGAAAAAAGCTAGCTACTTTGGTTTTTGTACAATTTAAACAAACACTATATACAGCAACATGTTATTTATGTTATTATACATGTGTCTGTAGGCACATTTCAAAAAAAAAAGAGACAGGTTAGCTGTTTCCATCTGCTTCCAGCCTTTATGCTAAGCTAAGCTAATCATTTGCTTCATATTTAGTGTACACTCATGAAAGTGGCATTGATTTGATTATTCACCTCTTGGCAAATGTATGCAAAAATATTCCTATGTTCCTTCTAACTATAACTTTTCCTTTAACCTCATAATCTTTTCACCCCTTAACCGACAAAGTGGATTCCAGCCTGATGAACTGTAATCTGAAGGAGCAAATGGACTTTTAGACCTACAATAAAGTACTTTTTATTTCTTAAGAGAACACTTGAGCCACTTCCCCAGCTACTCACCAAATGTGGTGTTTGAAAAATGCGTCCCAGCTGCTTTATTTGCTGCCACTTCCATAACCTGTGCGGGTGAAAACATTATCTTTTTATCTTTTATTTGGCTCAGGCTTTTCACAAGTCCCCTTTTACAACCCACAGGAGTCAAATTCTGTACTCAGAGGAAGAAAAAAAGGCCAATTTTCTGGACTGGCTACACAGCTTAAAGATAAATGCCGCTTGCAGAAATGAGTTGCGGGTGTTATTTCAATCATGCCATGGCTCTGTTTTAGGATAAATTGTCTGAAATTGTTAAGCCAAACTACTTTTTGCTGTCTAACCACAGAAGAGACTACATGTCCATTCTTCATATAGTAAAAGGTCGTAGTTCACAATTCACCCTGCCTGAGCGATGATGATTTTGAACTTCAAATTTTTCACAGAGAAATAGCTGGATTTGCTATTTCAGTTAGTTATGCTTTTGGTGAGCATGTATTGCTTTTTAGATGTACAGTATGTAATTTTACAGAGCTTCTCCTTTTTTGCGAGTTGTCAGAATAGAATACAGTATGGTAGTAATGTCAGTTGGAAGGAAAAGCTGAAAAAAAAAAGGTTGGCGGTACAGTTAGTTAACCTGGTGTCACTTAATGAAATCAAGTATCTGACTCGTGTACGACGCCAGAGAGTACGATGACATCAGAGATTTTCCTTTGTGAATCTGAAAACGGACAGGTCCCCCCCACAGTTGTCTATTAGTTCTGGTGACTGTTAAAATAAAACAGGCAGTAGGACAGATAAGTGAAATGAAACATGGTCTGGCAGAACTAGCTGGCACAGCACCCCATTTTATAACTTCATCTGAATACAACGTTGGGCGATAAAGCAATTAAACACATTTTTGCAAGTACACCGACACTTAAATTTATGTGTATCCGGTAATAAAACTAAATTCTGTGTCTTGCACCATTTAAACACCCACTTACTTCTTATCAACCCTTGACTTCTGAGAATAGCAGGCCTCCCGAGTGTCTCCTAAACCTTTCAAATCACCTGATATCAGTGTTGTACAGAGTAATATGCAAGGTGGTACGTATGTAAAAAATATTTTTTTCAACATCACAATCTTTACAGTCCTGGCCATAAATGCATGATTGATTTATGAGGCTGGTAGCCAGCCAGGTGAAATAATTCACTTCTGTCTCATAGTTCATACAGTTGGTAATACCTGAGTCATTCCTCTGTTGTCTGTAGTAAATACACGTGGTTGGCCATATCTCTTACTTCAATATAACATGAACGATCTTAGGATCTATCACGAACAAACAGTCAAAGGATCTGATAGGGTCTTGAGGATGACCAGATTAAAAACGCATTGCTGAAAGATAAAGTAAGTGTCAAAAGAAGAAAAACACTTAAAGAGGTGAATAAGATGAAGTAAAGTACATGTCAATATTAGCATGCGGAGTATACCTCAGACTGCACTGCACATCTTGAAATGGTTGCGATGTTCCCCGATAGTCAGCAGTGTTTCAGACGTGTCTGTGTTCAGCAGCAGCAGCAGCACATTATCTGGTCAACAAACCCAGGATGTGGCCACCCGCTCTTTAAAATAGGGTGTTTGTGAGTGTTAAAAATCTGTCATTGTTCTGTGTTCAAGAAAGAAAAATGTAAGCCTGCTCAGAAGTTCTTTGTACGTGCCAGTCCTTTCTAGTATGAATCCCTTGGCAACTTTTAGCCAAAATAAATAGTTTAAAAGCTGCTCCAGCACGGGGAATAAGACACAAACTGAGCCAGCAGGCATCGCATCACTGTTGCTGTAAGAATATAAACACATTTGCAGGTATCAGTGACTACAAGCAAGTTAAATTACTTTACAAGACATGACATTGGAAATTTGGACATGTCTTAATTGTGATTGTAATTATCTGTAAATTATTGGCTTTAGTTGGCAACCAATATTTTTGTAATTAACAGTGGATCACATGACTACTCATATGTGACAGAGGTCTCTCTTAATGATGAACCCACAGAAAATTATCACTTGCCTTCCAGAGCTTTATAGCGACTTACACCACTTTTTTCTTTTTTTTTCTTTTTTTTTTTTTTTTACGGTCCTCAACTTTTGGTTTGGTCTCCTTGCTATCATCAGCGTTGTTTTAGGCAGCAGCAGGCAGCTGTTTCCGGCAAACAGCAGACAGAAAAAGTTAGCAACTATAGCTTTGAAAGAAAGTCAGGCATTTTGCTAAAGAGCCAGGTACTTTCATTATGAATTAATGGAGACTAAAACCGGAGCTAAAAAGAGGGAGAATCTTGGCCTATATTTTGCTCCGTATCTGCTGGATAAGATAGGCAACGGTTTGCCAACACGTGAGCAATAGCAATTAAAAAGATAATATTTAATCTCATGTTCACAGCTTGTTTGCGCTGCCCCCAAGTGGCCAATTAACAATCTATTGTTGCTGATTACCTTATTTTTAGTCTATATCCTTGACGTTACACTTCCAGGATTGCTCTGGTGCTGCAGGAAATTCCGCCAGATACTGTATATATGTATTTTCTGTTTCCTTTCGCTTTCTTTGTGTTGGAATTTTCGGTGGATTTATGAGGACTATTCTTAACTGCTCCTCAGATCTCTGTAGGGTAAATTGAGACTGCTAGCTAGACTATATATATAGTCCAATATGAGTTTTCTCTTCCACAACTATTTTGCAGCGGCTCTGTGCGGAGTTTAGCACCGCCCATGACGATTCTGATTGGTTTAAAGAAATGCCATTAAACCAGAGCACGTTTTCCTCCCATCCCCGAATGCTATGTGGAGCAGCCAGACCCTCCTTGGTAAAATATCGAATGTTACCTTTAGGCTAACCTTTTGAGTGTCATTGTTTTTTAGTTTATTTTTTGTGTATTTCAACAGTGAACATTTTATATTTTGTTTTATTTTATGTTTATATTCAGCTGTAAAATCTCAGGGAAAATAGTGCAAAGCTTTGTACCTTATGGTAGAAGGAAGTTTTTCCTCTTTGGTTTATGTTTGGTATAGAACATTATTCATGTTTCAGTTTCAATTCAATTTATAGTATCAAATCATAGCAAGAGTCATTTCAAGACACTTTACAGATAAAGCAGAAATGACATGTAGGAATTAATGCAAACAAATGAATGCAGTTATGATAACGCTACAAACAAATTGGCTTTATATTTCTGTTAAATTGTGTTGACATGGAAGTGCATATTTTCCTACTTTTGAGAAGCCACATTACAGTACATAGTAGGCATGGGCCGGTTACCGGTTTCAAGGTATACCGAAGTTTGAAAAAGTCACTGTTTCAAAACCACAAAAAAATTCTGTCATACTGTTCCTAAGGTATGAGCTTCAAGGACAGAAAATGCAGTTTAGAAATCCCTTTCCCTGTCAGTGTGCAGTGTGTTTAAAACTAAAATACATTGTGTTCTATGGAAAAAAAGTTGTTGTTTTTTACCCAGACATTTAAAAAAATATATACATTTATAGCTGTCATTGCAATACCGTAATACTGTGGAACCGTGAGGTTTTTTCTGAAGGTTATCATACCGTCAGAATCTCATATCGGCCCATGCCTAGCACATAGTTCCTACCTTAGTTCCTAATATTAAAGAAATCAACTATTTCTCATAGTTAACACTGAGCAGAGAATGTGCAATTTGATTGCTCACTTACATACAGTAATGTATGTAATGTCTTTTCATATCATATCAAATTTCTGCAAGGGAATTTCATTAAATCTCCTTTTTTTTTTTTTAACTGCTGTAGAGAAACATCACATTTATCACATTTACTCTCTCCTGTGAGAGATGCCATGATCTAAATGGTTTCAAAGCTCTCTCAATAAGTTTAATATCACCCTGAAACTCTGCAGAATAAGAGTGTGGTGAGAACTGTATCCTCCCCCAGGGATCAGGGGGCTACAGCTTCTTTTCCACAGCCAGGCTCCTACTGATACTTTCCACCCTGGCCCTCTGTCAGTGCGCCTGCCAAAACGCAATCTCTTTCACATAGCGAGAGTCTGTAAACCGGAGAGTGCAGCACACATAGCCCAGCTGCCTCAGAGACTTTCAGCTGTCTGCAGGGGGGGGTAAAACAGCTCTGACTTCTAAAGGTGGGGGATAGGTTTAAGGGTGAGTTATAGAGTGCATAGGTTGTGTATTATGGTTACACCTGATCTGATGACTCATATTATATCTTGTATTTCAACATGGAGTCATAAGGAATGTATCTCTAGACAGTCGGATAAGACATGCAATAAGAGAGAGACTGAGACGGAGACACTGGACCTCCCAGTGATAATCACTGTGATGAATGGGCACTGCCTTCTCACTGGGTGGCACGGCATGTCTGCTCCGACCAGAAGGCAAATACCACAGAAGTACCAGCCACGTGTTATGCCAGGCTCTCTGAAGGCCGTGGCATCAGTCAGACCGAGGGCCATGCCAGAGAAGAGAGGTTCCACAACCTGAAGTACAGCAGGTTGCTATTTTAACCATCCTTTGGGAGGGTAAAATACTTTTAATTTCTGAGTGCGGGATGACTTTATTTGGTCTGTCAGACATGAATTAACACAAGAATCACAGTAAAATGTAGTAAATGTTGATTTAAAACTGATGGAATGGTCTCTTCCAAATTGTAATTCATGGATATGATTCTAACTAGAGGCTGAAATTCATCAAGGTTACCCATTATGTGTCCCATATCTGCACTAGATTTGATAGATTTCCCAACTCGTATATCTATCATACAGCGCAGCAAGGCATTCTATGAAGTCAGACTATTTTCCAGAGAGCGAAACATTCTGTTATTCGTGCGAGTCTTGATTTAGGATAGTGTCATTTGGTCCAACGGAGAACCTTAAAGATAATTTAAAACATTTGGATATATTAACTTTTGGCTTAGGATGATGTCAACCAGTAGCTTAGCAGTAGTGGTGTGTACAATATGTTATAGATGAGAGAGCATTGCTATTAATCCTGGTTATTGTTTTTTGTTTTTTTGTCACTATTGGAAGCCTTGAAGGGTCTTGTTCTTGTCCTGTTGAATCTTTAGTGAGCCAGACTCCTGCCAACTTCACACAATTTTCCCAAGGGGCTTTTAGGGATGGCAGATGGTGGCACACATTAACTTATCAGATTAAAGTGGGTCACTTATTTAGCTAGGATTGGTATCAGAGGATAAATTAGCTTTAGAATCTTTATTCTAAAAAGTACAATAAAGTTATGTTTTATGGGAAAAGTTTTTAACTTTGTAATATTTCCAACTACCCAGTTCCTCATGGAAGTATGCTACAACTTGTCGCACTTGACATGAGTAAAAACAAGACATTGTTCAAGAATAGCTAGCTTAATGTTAGCTCTGGCGACTATTCTCACAGTTAAGCTATGGGTTCATACACCTTCTAATAAAACCCAGGTGATTTCGAAATGTAGGCTTATCAGAGGTGAATGTTAGCAAGCTAGCTAAGATGTAATTAAGACAATTTTGGAGTTACAGGAGCCACATTTCTCCATCTTTTGGTATAGGCTAACTGCCCCCACACACTAAAGGTACATGTTAAAATGGAAAGTGCAGCACATGCCTAGCTACAAAAATTCAGAGGTGCACCATACGACCAAGTGCTGGACGCAAAAGACGTGATTACATATTTTGCGTGCTCCTACATCGTGGACACTACAGTGACCATAAACCTAGCTTAACGTGTCTCCCAGCAGTCTCTCCACTAAAGGCAGAGAGACCATCCAATCTCGGATTGCCAGACCATCCTCCACAGCGCTGCGGAGGAGAGTCTGGCTAGTGCACACAGCATTCCGGGATGGGAGAAAAACCTGCTTTGGTTTATTGTCATTTCTTTAAACCGTCTTTCTTTATTCGTGCAACAGAAAACTCAGATTGGACAGATAGTCTAGCTAGCTGTCTCGATTTACCCTGCAGAGATCTAAGGAGCCGTTAGCCATAGTCCTCATGAATCCACCGGAGTTTAAAATTCCAACACAAAGAAACCGGAAGATAACGGACATCCGGCCGAATGAAGGAAATCGGGCGGAATTTCCGGAGGCAATGGAGCATTCCCGGAAGTGGAACGTCGTGGATATAGACTAGCACCCATCCAACAAACTACCAGTAAGAAAGCTAATAAGCTGACCTCCAACTGTATTGCAATTACTAAACTTCAAATTGTATTCCCTTACACAAATCGTTACCAAATAAAAAGTAACCACGTTTCCCTTACTGCCAATGCGGGTCATCTCCATCAACGTCTTTAGAAAGCAGTGTGAATATCTTTTACACCTTTGACAGCTGGTTAGCTATTGTAGCTGGCTACGTTGACATAACGTCAGGGATCCTTTGTGGAGGTGCTGAAAAGTTGCTGTTGGCTTCAGAGGCTGGTGGTTGGCTGAACAAAACATTCTGGGAATAAAAATGTCTACATTCATACCATTAAAAAGACTTATCCAAGCGCTGCTGCAGTGAGGGATTTAGTGCTCCATGAGTGGCTTGTTTACTTCAGTTAAAGCCATTTTGAAAACGTAACACTTATATGGTTTGACCTTTCAGCCTCAGGGGGTCTGGACTGTCTCAGAGTATTATATTCAAAGTCAAAAGGGATGTATGGTAAACAATATAGATCTTGGTCAACATTATACAGTAAAGTCAGAGTCCAACCAAAGCTGAATGTTTGATGTGTTTTACGCCTGTCAAAGTGTGAAGTGAAATGGGAGCTGTCACAACTCTCTATTTCAAACCCAAGCCACTTAGCTGCAATTCCAGTCCACCCTGAAATAAATCTAACTATAGTGCCTTTCTTGAGCCCACATACTGGAGCTGTTGCAGATGTTCCTATGAATAGACCGCGTGTGAAGCATCCTGGTACATGTTATGGATTATTTGAATAGATTACCACGTAGACGTTTGCACAGATCACAGAGCTGTTTTTACACTAAGCTCGCTCCTTACAGCTCGCTCATGGGAAAGTCAATTTTAAGCGGTGTCGTATGAGTCATGAATGTGAACTCATTTGTTCTACAGGGACTTGACAAAGAGGTGTTCTGTGCACAATGACCCATTCTCAAAACAATAACAAAGCCCCCATGACCATGATGTAATATCAAGAGCAATGCACCCACTTTCCAATTAATGGGCCTTTGAGACTTTCTTAATTCAAGAATTATAGCGGGTGTTTTTCCTCCATTATAGAGTGTAATCTAAAGAGAATCTAAAGCAAGGAAACTTGCAGAAAAGAAAAAAAAATATAATTAGGATTAAATATGTGTATATCATTGATATTACATCCTCTTTTTGAACAAAGAATGGGTTTTTGATTAAATGTAATTTCTGGTGACACCCTGATTCCATTTGTAAAATAATCAATTTATATTCTGGACTCAGTGGATGTCCAGCTATAACTGTAACTAATATCTCCATTTAGCTTTAATATGCGGCATGATGATGTAGCTCGCAATTGTGTCCAGAAATTGCTATATTAAAAGAATAGGTTGATGTATAACAGAAATCCCCTGTTGCTAATTTGATGTTCATGATTTTCCATGCTTAAGTTTCACCCTCTGAAACCTGCTACGTTCCTTTACTCATACTTTCAGACTGGTCCAAGATATCAAATTACATATTCTAAACATGTTGTACATCTGACCTTGAAATAAAACAATTGAAATGAATGTAATAAATGTCTGCAGGGGGAGAAATATGTCCAGCTATGCAGGGTTCACATAACACCCTTCTAAGTAATCACCTCAAATGAAGTCATTTTTTAATTCATGATGGATGACATGTTCTTGACTTCAGTTTCTGCTCCTTACGTTTTGTTAATGGCAGAGTGGTGCTGGCCCTTCTCAGCATATTCATCATTTTTGAGTGTTGCTTGTACAGGGACCACTTTGGAACTGGTTTTAAACAAGCTCTAGTTCTGGCAGAGGAAGTGAAAATGCTGCGAGGAAATGAACAGCGAGGAATGATAATCTGATGGTGGAGCAGTCTGTTTTGGCAGGAATCTTCTATTTCACTGGAATATGGCAGTACCGAGGAAAAATATATAAACAAAACAAAAAACTAAATTCCGAGCATCCACCGTGATTGCTCCCCGGCAAGTCCAGATATGCAGATGTTTGTAGTTTAATGGTACATGGTGGTGAACATGTTAGTTGTACATTTACATTTCTGCTCTGGACTATTTCATTCTATAGCATAATGTGATTCTTATTGTCTAACTCCCTTCTATCTCTTTTTTTTCATTCTACAGCCAGTATAAGGTCCCATAAACACCTGCAGACAATAGAAAAAGACACGTAATGTGCCTGGATGTTGAGATATATTTCCAGTTTACTGAAACCTTTTTTTTAATGCACATTTTCCACAATGCAGCACTGATTATCATCAATCATCCTTCCCCTGAGGTACATCTTAAAAAAAACATCCAAGAAATACTTATATTTTATTATTAAAAATATTTTTCAACGGTTGAGAGAATCTAGGATGAGATTATTCCACTTTTTACCAGTGTTTTTTCGTTTAAAGGCCAATTTGTTTGTCATCTGCCTCACTCTTTGTCTTGATACTAAGCTCCCAAAACATAACAGAGAGGTACAGATGGAATTGATTATTGCTACACCTTTTGCATGAATTGACTGCCATTTCTTCTTTTTTTAATATTCAATACTTCAACAGATGATAAGCCTAAATTAATGTTTGTTTCCTGCTTTGAAGGATAACAGTTGCTGTCTCATTGACTTTTGAAAGCTAATATGCATTCAGATACTTTATAGTGATTGTTGAGAAAGTGAGGGCGTTTCTGCAAGTGTATTGTGCATTATACAGATGATCCAAAGGTCTGGTATTTGCAAATTAAAAGTTGTTTTCTCTAAATTGGCACAACTTCATTCCCTAATGGGGCAAAATAAATCCCTAATCAAAACTATCTTTTAAAACAAATTCCTCCATTAATCCCTTTATAGCTCTGTCTTTAGTTGAAGAGTTGCCTCATTCTCCACACCTCAGTCATACATTGAACACATTCAAGCCATTGCCAAATGAGTTGCTACAAAGCTAATTAAGCCTATCTGGTCCACACAACTCGCTCTGTATTTCTCAGTATGGCTATGTTCAGAAGATGGTGACCTCGGTGACTTTCCCGCGCAGAAGTTAAAGTGAAGACTCCATCATGGTTTTTTAATCCTCCGTGTCCTCCTTGGCTACTAGCAACTGTGTGGAGTGGGCGTGGAGGCGTGGGGGCGGTGCACAGTCACGGAAGGCTTGTACCATGTTGACGCGCCGACAGTTTTGTTGTCATTACTTAGAGTTCCTCATGGGGGCGACAGAAACTACGCACTATAGCTTTAAAGAAGGCATTTGAAAACAAATGCTCTTCTGTGGCTGGACGGGGAGAGCGCAACAGGTCATTTTGGTTTTGTTCCACCTCGCCATGTGTTTCCAGTTTTTATTGTTTTGGTTTTGAAAAGCAAATGCGGCTGTCAGAAAAAAAGATAAGAGCCATCAAACTGGGCAAGAAACCATGAATCAAGCCTCCTCTTTTTTCCAGCGTATATGATGAAGTCTTGTATGAATGTGTGCACCACATGGTTGATAAATTCTCCCAGACTTTACCTGGATGAAAAGGCTCGGCCGGCGTGCAATCCCTGTTTCTTTACTGGATGGAGACGGGTCAGCTAGATTAGAATGTAGAATACGGTTTGTTGCACTAATATCATGCAAACAACAAGAAGAAAAAAAGACATTCTTTAATGCTTGCATAATTGTTTAATGGGCAGTTATTCTTTTGTTCTGCAGCACACAAATTAAGAGTTAATTTGTCCCAGACTCACTGTTGTTTTACAGGCCTAAGATGTCCTCTGGATAGTTTTTTTTTGTAAGATGTGATGAGTTGTGCACACGGGTCATTGTTCTCAAAGAACATTAACATACAGTACAACATGGAAGCTAATTATCCCCCTGAGGATGTTGCTTAGCCATCAATTTCTTTCTGCATCACAGCAAATTAAAGTACAAATGTCTGCTATTGCAGTCTGTTCATTGTATAATCCAGTCCTGAAGCAGTGCCAGATTGAAACATCATTATGGATATCATGGCAGGGGGGAAATTATGCACAGTATTTGCCAAACCAACCTCAAAGCCCACCGGCTATCGGTGGGACTACGATTTAGTCTCTGTGGGCAACGGTCAATATTTCTGGGCTTCTGGTGTAACCAACGGATATCCTGGCCACACTTTCTCTTCCGTGCGCCGGTCATTGTTAACAGTCCGCTTAGCAACCAGATTCAGTTACAAACCACATTTTGGCTAATCTAAACAGATATTTGCATATGAATACAGATAAATGAAAAAAAAAAGCTAATAAAAAGCAAATTCCTTTCAGCAAGATTGCATTTTGGCCAATGCCTTCTGACTCTTTTACTCTCCCTGCGGACGGTAAACCTGCATGTAGCCAAATCCCGCTCAAACGTGATTGTTCAATACTACTTGGACTACAAACAGAAACCAGAACGCTTCCGATACCAAAATCTTGTCCCGTTGCCTACAGATTCTGCATTCATTTGCAGATGTGAGACTCTAACTGCCCCAAACAAGTTCATGTTTTTTTTTTTTTCTTTGCATATTCTTGCCATGCAGTGAAGATTTAATTTGAAAGCCAGACATCAATCACATGGGAAGTACACTTGTGTTCTCTTAGCAGAGAAGCTTACAGCAACACTAGCTCAACATTACGGAATCGATTTTTATTTTTATTTTTTTAAATTTTTTTTTTTCATTCCAACCATGCTTACAGACACATAATTAAAGGCCTAACTTTGGTTTGTGGGAGCTTTGAATAAAAGGAAAATGTTCAAAAAGACTCTTCGATGCTCTAATAGGCGCATTAACTCTCATTTCGGGAACTTGAAATGTTTTGTAAATCATTTCTTACCAAAGCAGTATATTGTGTTGCAGCTACCATGCGTTAGTTGATCATTAAAAGTTTTGGGGGCTTTTAAGATGTCAGTCACTGAAAGCAAATCCTCTGTCAGTTTGAAGAAAAATGACTTTCAGATGGTAAGGCTAAGGCGATGTGGCTTTTCATGAAGTCCCCGGAGAAGGGAATGTTTTGGCTTGCTGTGAAGCTTGTGTTGGCTCACCATACATATGACAAGCAGCTGTTGTCTTACTCGAGGCTGTCATTACCATCTGAGTAGATCATTTTAGGTCTGAATGTGCTTTGTTATGACAGACTGTAAACGAGTATGATCCCTGCTCCAGACATGGAGATTAGAAAGAGCTTGTTCTTTAGAAATTCAATTTGCATTACATAAATCCATTAGCAGAAAAGGAATAGTGACAATATCTGATCAACATGCAAATATCAATATTGATTGGGTGTGTTTTTTAGTAAGTATGCACTGGAGGTTTTGTTTTGTTACTCAGAATGTAGAAATGAGACAAATGTGATTTGTTGATGATTTTCAGATTTGTCAGTTTGTCATTGTCACTGGGACATATAGCCATCACTTTAGGTATTTGGACAGGTGTAATCAATACACTGTCTGATAAACCAAGATCCTTAGGGCGTATTTCACTTTGAGAAATGCTGTGGTTGCAGGTGCCCTCACATGGATTTAATACATAAGGCACTTTGCAACCAATACTTTAAGCTTAAGATTAGATCAAAGAAAAAAAAACATTTTCGTATATATTATACTATTGAAAACATATATTAAAATGAGTGATCTCTTTTTTTTTATGAATTGATTTCTTGTTTTTGTGGAAAATGCATCTTTATAGTAGATTTACAATGCTCTGACTGCAACCAGTTGAAGAGGTAAGCAAGCATAATTTAAATCCTCTTCTTCAAATCTCACGCTACAGCGATGAGGGTGGAATGCATCGGTATCAAAGCAAAGGGGAAAACGTGGATTCTTTCAACTTTTCCATTTTCTGTCATCCGTTCAAAACTCAGAGCCAAAGTCCAGTGTAATAATGGATCACATGTGAAAAGTGTCTTTATGTTTTATGGCCAACGTTTATGATGAGGGGACTGTTGCGTGTAAACACCAAGATAAATGATGAGAGATGTGATATTGTAAAATAAAACTTGGCTCACGAAGAGCTCATCTGCTGAACTCTCCGACAAGCACAACATGAGAAGGTAAATCACGTTTTGGAGTCTGATAATTCACATGAATGCAGTGTTCTAGGCCTCACAATGGAGCTTTACACAAACGACACGCAGCACAGTCGAGCTTAAAGGTTTTATTTCTTCTTTTTTTCACATTAGTCTGCTTTTCAGTGAACATATGGATGATTTTCTGGACCCTGGGTTAGAAAAAAGTCTTACTTGTGTGTTTGGAAGCTTTTCTGTACCTTCAGCCAGGCCTTGAACCAAAAAGGCTGTATAGGAAGCTGCATAGGGAAAAAACAGAAGAAACATAGAAATAAAATAAACCCCCAAGGCTGTTGCTTTGCAAAGGTTTAGGGTGAAATTAAATTCTTCTAAACACAGGAAATTGCACAGTTTGAGCTAGATTAAACACATACACAGTTGTACTTGTGATATATTGCACATACAGCTAATGAGCGAGGGGGCTACTGATTATGAGTCATTGCTTTCTCTCTGCATGTGCAATCATCAGAGCTCTGATCTGTTTGTCAGACCCAGAGCCCCCCACCTCCTAACAAATGTTATTATTGTGCCAAATATGTGCACAAAGCATATTCTACAGTGAGTTTTGATATTTAACAAACATTCTGATGTGTATTTATTGCCTACGACATGCTAGCATTAATGTATTACCTTTAGGTAAATATATAAAAGTTTGGTTTTGATGTTTTTTTTTTCCATACTGGCTTGTTTCAAGCAAATACATTACTGAATCGAGTTGCATCATTAAAACTCAAGAAATGTCTTAAGACTTTAGTAATGTGCAAATTTCTGTCCAATGAAAAGCAAACTAATTATGTAAACAGGAAGTCACTTTAGCATCACTAGTGGTAACATAACTGCCAAAATGTAAAGTTTTAGGGATACAATAAAGGATATATTAAACCTAACTGCCAATAAATGTACATGTAGGTTTTCCTGTTTTATGTATTTATGCGTTCATGGGAAACATTTCTTTTTTAGTTTGTAGCGTGCAATTTAGAATGAGTGGACAATATATAACCTTATACTGTGAGCTAACCTAGCTAGCAAGCATTGAGTCAGTCATTTGGTGTAATGATATTGGCGTACCATATTGTAATATGAGGTATATTGTGTCATTGTTGTAAGTTTTTCCAGTTTACATAATTATGAAACCGAATTTTATCAAGTGTCAGACCAGATATGTCGACCATATTCCATAAGGCACTTTTAAGACAGGCTTTTCAAAATAAGACCAGCTTTTTTTTAATGAAAAACTGTCTTCTTTCCTTCATTCTTTGCTCAGGTCATAATTTCTACAGCCGGCAGAGGATTTTGTCCACTGAACATAAACAAAAATCGTGTTGGGCACTTGTTTTTCTTGGGATGACCTTTTTTTTTTTTTAAACTGGGCTTTGATTTCATAAAAATCTTCAGACTTATAAGTTTAACACACTGACTGCTCAGAATTGTGAGCGAGTGATCTGTTGTTGGTGGTTGAAAACTTTAGTGCATATTTTTTCATGCTGAGGTTGAAAGGGATTTGTCTGTGTCCCATCCAGACCTTCCTGCCACAACGGATCGGGGATGACATCCTCTTTCTATGGATAGCAGCACTTCAGACATGTGGTTCACCCCGAAAATGTCACTGTCAAGTTAAGGCTCCTCAAAACAACTTCTTTTGAAATGCAAAGCAGCTGCGCTCGTATCGCTCACTGATGCACTCTGTTGTGTCGAAAGTTGAAACTGCTGGCAGCAGCTCATTTATTCTGCATCAGTTGTGTGTTAAAGGATTGCAGTTGTGTGTTCATGACAGCAAACATCTGGCTTAAAAAAATCCTGGATTGGCCCCAATCTCTGTTCCTGTGGATCGCTCTAACCTTACTATCAGGCCAACCTTACTTTTATTATAAGTTTAGAGTGCAGATCATTGCATTGTTTCTCATTATTTCTTTTAGTTAAATGTATAGTAAGTATAGTATATGCCGTAAACATATTCTTTGTAAATCTTTACAGTCATTCACAGAAAGAACCAAGCAGGCCTGCCTTATTGCACTATCCAAATAGTGTTCAAAACTTGCCAATTTCAGTGTGTAGCTTGCTAGCTCAAAGTTTGTTATTGTTTTCCGTAGCAAAGGGATTTCGACAACGGCAACACACAGAAAGTGGAAGGAGAGAGGCAAAGCCTGACATCAGGATAACGCCTGAGTTATCCTGAAAATGTACTTCCGTTGATCCAGACTAACTATCATGTAATCTATGGCTTTCAATCTGGCACATACTTCTGAGGTGGCAGTGTCTGGTACATTACCTCAGAGCATGCAGATTGTGGCATACTGTACATATGGTAAATATAGGGTCTGTGATACATTACCACAGCATTAACGCTTTATGTGGTGCTAAAACATCGTGCCACGGGACATTTTTGTGAGGGTTACCTCTACCTTTCTTCTACAATCTAAAAGGGTTACATATTAGCAAACTTACGTTAGCTTAGTTAGACCTTGCAGTTACAGGTTGAAATTACAAATTACTTTGCTGACTCAAAGCCACTATGGCACATGTGTCAAACTCAAGGCCCGCGGGCCAAATCCGGCCCCTGGCAGATTTAGATCCGGCCCTCATAACAATTTAGGTTCATGATGAATTGTGGCCCACCAAGTTTTTGTTGCTTTTTCTGAAGTTTTTGTCACTTTTGTCTACGCTTTTGGTGCGTTTTCCAAATTGTTTCCCCTCGCTTTTTTCGACCTTTCTTCTTTGATGGCTAAGTTACTTTTTGGGGGCTTTATGTCGAACAAGCTGTAAGTGAGAAGAGTATGTGAGACATGCAGTAATACAGTCAAAGATGTTTTACTTTTTCGAAAAAATAAAAACATGTCAATAAACTAAACATGTCGGCCCCTTGATGTGATAATTATTTTCCAGTGTGGCTCTCTGGGAAACTGAGTTTGACACCCCTGCACTATGGCCTCAGGCCGTCCCTGTTACCCCACACCCAGTGTATCCTGGTTGATGAGTGTATGGGGAGCTGTGGGAGTACACTATAATCCACATGTCAATTGAGTGAGTGAAGAGAACAGATCCTAAAAACTGTTTTGTATGAGGAGAATATGGTGCGAGTAGTATCGAGACAATCTTTGTGGGAGGCTATTACGCTGCAGATTGGTAATTAAACTGATATACTGGCTTTCGCATGACACAACTGCGGAAGTAGCAATCCTTCTTTTCATTGTGGAAGATACGTTCTAATTAGAGGGCTTGAGACAAATTGTCTGTGCATCCAAGCAAATCAAATTAGAAACACATGAGCCCCATATTGTAGATGATTTTGTGTAATTTAGCTTGTTTAGCAGAGAATGTTTAGCAGCACTCTACCAGATGTTGTTCTTTTATTCCATGAAGTGATTATTAAAACATACTTTTCCACAAGGGTTTGGTGGCTACTGTCAAAAATGTGTCTAATGAAACTGCGGATCTAGGTTATTATTATTTATGTCGTAAGGTTTATGTTTCCCACAGAGAATACATGATTATCTGCACCAATGGTTCTGAGATATTGTAGCCCAGGGAAAGGAACAGCTACTTATTTTTCAGAGTTATTTAATGTACCCAATTAACATCAACATGTTATTGTCATTCTTTATCTTTGCATGTGTGCATTTCAATTCTTTATTCCTCAAGTCGCCTATAAACTGTGTTGCTGGTGAAAGAATCAGAGTATCTGTTGCAATTTTAGGCTTGTTTCCCTTTTTGATGACCATTGGTGTCACCTCTCCAGTCAATTATCTCAATGTTTACTTGATGGATTGGCACTAAACTTGGTACAGACCTTAATGGTTCCAAGACAATGTATCCTGATGACTTCGGTGATGCCCTGACTTTACATCTAGTACCACCATGAACTTCACATTTGTGGTTTTGAGGGAACTGTCTTGGCATCTATTGGATTATTGGATGGATTGTCATTCAATTTGGTTAAAGCATTCATGTAGGCCTACCCCTGAGGTAAAAAGTGACACACACGGTGGGACATGCAGTGCTCGTTTTTCCGTTTGTGGATTAAAAAGTTATTGAAGTCAGCTATTGTGGTCTTGGAAAATGACCTAAAATGTAAGTTTCAGTTCGGTTTGTCCGTTTGTTCATTTGTTTGTTAGTTTGTTTGTCAACAGGATTACAGAAAAGCTACTGGCCTGATTTCCATGAACTTGCTAGAAGGATGTAGCATGGGCCAAGGAAAAACCCATTAACATTGTGAAATAGGGTGTTTTTTGCTGTATTCATGTGATGAATGGGGAAATAAACACTGCATTACATTGTGAGATAGGGCAGGCCTTAATCTATATCTACGACATTCCATTTCCGGGATTGCTCTTTTGCTTTTTGGCCGGATGTCCGTTACCTTCCGCTTTGTTTGTGTTGGCATTTTAAACTCCGGTGGATTTATGTGGATTATAGTTATCTGCTCCTCAGATCTCTGCAGGGTAAATCGAGAAAGCTAGCTAGGCTATCTGTCCAATTTTCTGTTGCACGACTAAAACAACTTTATCTATTTTGAAGCGGCACCGTGGCTCTGTCCTGCACTTAGCGCTGCCCATGACGACTGTGATTGGTTTACAGAAATGCCAATAAACCAGAGATGGTTTTTCTCCCATCCCGGAATGCTGTGTGGACTAGCCAGACCCTCCTCCGCAGCGCTGTAGAGGAAGGTCTGGCAATGCGAGACTAGGCATGCCTTGGCTGTGTCTGCTCACTCCGTGTGCCCTGTTAGTCTAACATTGTGACGGCATGATTCCGATATTATTGCTAACAGCTGCTCTTATCCTAGCATTAGCCTATTGCTTATTATTATAATATCTAAGTCATGTGATCGCAATGACGGTTGCAGATTTTAATAACTTCGTAAGCCACAAACCATGGCAACAACAAGCGTGTCCCAGCTGTTCGCATCACTTTATAGTGTCCCCTGGAAACAGATTCCGTTGTGTTGTTAGCTTCTCGAGATCCAGCGCTTTTCCTAAACGCGATCGTCTCCGTGTCGTCCAGTTGCTGAAGATGTTCTCTAAATGTTGCACTTGTTGTCAAATTGGTGAAGATGCTTCATCACTTGCTTTCGTTGTGTTTTCTTAATTTGCAGTGCATTGAGCTCTTCACAAGGCTGACTGCTGTTAGAAATTTACTGGACAAAAATACTTTTCAAGTAGGCTGCATGAGGATTTTACAGGGAGAAAAAATGGGTTTGTTTTTATGATTCATTGATTTTTATTTATGTCTACCGTGAAACCAGCAAACTCATAGTCACACTGGGATCGTTAAAGACACTGTTAATATGCTGACAACATATAAACAGCAGGAGAGGCATGTGATTCAAACAGCTGTCTGTGGAGATTACGCATCACTAAGCGCACCAGAGGGGAAAAAATACTCTCGGAGCGTAAACAGATACGTGTCTCAGAGTCACTGTGGATCGATACCTTGATAAAATGAGGGAGTGACAGACTTCAAAACCCCATTATCAGTATAATGTTGCTCACGGTTATCGCCCTTTAAACCACTTTCACGTGGATCAAAACACAACCATCATAGCCTTTATTGTTTCTCATTTAGGTACAGTACATTCAGACCAGACTGCATTTTTGCAGGACAGGTCAGATGTCTCTCAATATGATGCTTTATTTTTTATGGCTAATGGACTGTATTGTGTGGAATGCATTAAAGATGGCTAAGCTGTAACCAATCAACTCCACAGCTGAAACTTTATACGTTTTTTTTTTTCTTCACGCTACAAGAGATATTTAGGTTGAATCATGATTCATCAATTGCTGTTTCGACCCTTTATAACCCAATAAGGCTAAATATTCATATTGGAGAGACACACTGATGGTTTATGGTTGGGACATGTCGAAACAGCCACCTGCCAGCTTTTCTGCATACATAATACAGTCTAGCGCTTTTCTTGACTGCAGTCCAAATCACAGGAGAACAGCAGACTTTACAAGTGGTCCATTAGGGTTTAAAGCTTTCTGCTCTGGAGGGCACTTGATGACTGCCTGTGACACAGAGGGAATTCACTTTGTCAAAAAATTGCATCATAAACAGTCACACCTGGGGCCTTGGTGTTTCCAAACCTGCTGGGAGAAAAGCTGAACTTCCTCTTGTGTATTCAAGTACATAACATTATTTCATGCTCTCTGAGAAAGACTAGTCTATTGTTGTGTGGGAGAATGAGGGCTGAGTTATGGACATGATGCAATGTCACAGAGAGCTGATGGCTCCCACAAGGACTCTGATTTAAAGTCCCTGCTCAGTCTGCTGCATTGTTTGCACGTCAAATATTCCTCTTCTTCGAGATTGGGGTCTTGGCTGAACAGTAGGTTGCTCTGAATGAAAATTTAGAGTTATGTTGATCTAATCTCCTGGAGGCTTGAATATTTTGTGAATGTTTTTTTGTTTTTTTTTATTACAAATAATGACAACAGAGCTGTTAATGCTTTTCAGTGAGCATGGCTTCTCTCTAGATAGATGTTACAATACTAATACTTTAATACCGGTACTTCAAGTGCAGCTTTACTTCAAGTATTAAAAGTAAAAGTACTCAATGCAAAAGCTTTAAGAATGTAGTGGAGTAAAAAGTACAATATTTATCTCTAAAATGTAGTGGAGTAGAAGTAGAAATTGGCATGAAAAGACTCAAATAAAGTCCAAGTACCATACATACATACATATGTACTTAAGTACAGTACTTGAGTAAATGCACTCAGTTACATTCCATCACTGTTAAGTCTGAAATAGATAGATAGATGAATAGATTGGTACAGAAATCAACAGGACCATACATTTGTTAACTAAACAGATTTTTAAACTGGCTTGAAGGTGTATAACAGTAGACATGCTAGCCGAGATTTTTCCAGCATTGCCAGCAAGCCAGTTGGATCCGTCGTCCATGTACACACACACACACACACACACACACACAACCACACACATGCTGCCACTGACATTACATGCACACTGCAATGACATGTAAATGTTCTGCTTGAGTCTCTCGCAGGCATGCACACAAATGCACACACACACACACACACACACACACACACACACACACACAAACACACACACACAGTAAGCCTAACATTTACAGTAATTACAGGACATTGTAAAGGCACTTTAATAGCCCATCTTAGCACTGATACATCTTATTAATTAAGCCTGTTATTTTTAATTGTTTGCTTTATTTTTTTTGTTTTTTCCAAAATAAGCCTACTGTTTATAAATTGTATTTTGTAAAAACTTTAATAAAGCTCTTTTAAAAAAAAAAGTAAAAGCTTAATTACTGAGAAAGACATTCATTTTTGAATGTCCTGTGAATGTCACTGTGTGTTCTGTCTGTGAGATAAAACCCTGTACCTGAAGCGCTGAATCCTGATGGTTCTGTTCCAAAGGCAGATCAGACAGGTCAGCTCACTTCAGGAGGCGACAGTGTATGGCATTAGCATATCATTTACATCAATTTACATCAGTGTTTAGTCATTGTCCCTTGGGTCTCACTGATCAGTAGCTCTCTAATAATAATGGTAATGTATACATACAAGAGAAAAGGTGCACCTGTCTATCAAATGTGTCACATGAGCTGTTGCTTGCTTTTAATGAACAGCATTGACATTTTGTCATTGAAGAACTTTGTCCATGACTGTGTGTCAACAGTTTTCATTGGGACTATTTCTTAGATAGAAAGTAGTTCCAGCGAAAGCTGTGAAAGCTGATTTCTTCCAATTTTTTGGGTATGGTTTACCATTAAACATCACGCTATTATAATATGACTTGCATTATTATTTTTTTTATATTGACAAAGTTACATAATGAAGGATATTGCAGTTTATGATTCCTTTGATTCCTATATATTTTCCACTCAATCATTTTCCACTTTATCCTCCATTCAAACAGTTTGGTCAAAATGTGTTGTTTTATAAAGAACCGTAATAATTCTATAAACAAATAAGCTCAACTTCACTTGACTTTGTAGAAGCACTAAGTTTCTCAGTTTCACTATGGAGACCATTTATGTTTACTCCTTTATTAGATATGTTAGACTGAAGAGGTGAAAGTGAAATTGGAATGGGTTTTTGTTTTCATCTCCAAGCACTGCAAAAATCATGAAGCATGTTTCCGATGCCAGCTCCAGCATCTCCACATCCATTTGTGATCTCCACATCCATTTGTGATACACTGTGGGCACCTAATGTCCATGTGTTAACAGCTCTGCTTGCCAAAAGCTGCCGCCTTGGAAAGTTGTTTTATTTACGTATATGACAGTTCAGAGCCTTTATTTTTGGGCAACAGTCTAGTTTTTTCACGTGTTTCTGTCTTGGTGCACCGCCAGCACCTGCACCTGTTTGCTTTTCTTGACAATATAAAACATGGAACTGTGAAACCGTCAAAGTGAAATGTAGCTCACTATCAGGAGACTTTGAAACTGAGGAAAGCAAATACCTGCGTGACGCACCCCAAGCTGTAAATTACTCAAACCAAACAGCCAGTGTCGAAATGGGCTTACGGAGTCGATCTCTTCTTTGAAGCGTGGAAATGTGATGCTCGGCTTTGCAGAACTTTCCACTCCTAAGTCATCGCACTGTTTGCTGCGCGACCCCTTCCCTCTGGTTCACTGTTTATTAGTATCATCATACAATTTTAGAAATATGTAGGCTATTCACAATGTATTCAACAATAACACCCATAAGTTACATAAAATGTACATATGATGAGCACAAATATGTAAACAGTCTACACAAGACGCAAGTAAGTAAGTGGAAAAAGTGTAAGTGGCGTGTGCCAGGAAAAACCCTAAATAGCCAATGGACTAAAGAAGACATACATGAACAGGTGTTTTGAACTTCGAGTTCGAATAAAGTGGCGAACGTTTTGAAGTCAATCGACTCACACAGTTGTGTAGACATCCCAGTATCACCACACATATTAACCCACGCTTCCTCCCGCTTGTGGTGTTCCTGCGTATTTAGCTATCGGGTCTTCGGTGAAAGCACGCCGGTAGTGTTCTCAGTCCTGCGGTTGTCTCTGTCATGCTGCCTGGCCCTGTACCCATCCATCCACACCCTGTACCGGGGTTAGCTTCTGTTTCGAGGAAAGGGGGCTTTGCGTTCTCCTTTATCTTGTTGAGGTAAGCTAGGTTAGCCTCCATATGCGCGCTTCTCAAATGTACTTTCAAATTCGTGGGATTTTTCCCTTTAATAAACTCCACATATTTTGCCACCTTCCACTGAAAGGCACTTGCTTTTATCTAACACAGTCACATATCAAATAGGAATTTGCCGCTTTCTTCCGACATTTGGTACCGCCATGATGCCAGGTGTGAGGCATGGACTATGTTGTGTTCAATTTGACATGGAATGTCGGAATTTCTGGGTTCCCAGTCAGAAACTATATATGTCTATGGCATAGACTGTATAAAACAGGTCTATGGTCGGAAATGTCAACTCTGAAAGATATAACGTTATTTGCTCTATGAAAAACATTGACAAAGACCAAAACTAAGGACATTTACTCGATAATTACAGTTAGTTTTGCAAACCGACATTAGAGTTTTAGTTAGTTATCGTTTTTCTGTAATGCCTTGTTTTTATTTTTATTTCAGTTAACGTCAATGTTTTTTTTCCCACCTGGTTTTCGTTATTTTGTTCATTTTCGTTAACGATTATAGCCTTGGTCTTGTGTTTTGAATGAAAATAAAATCTTGGAGTGGGAAAGGTATTAAGGAAAATATCACAGTTCAAGGGGTTTTCACTGCTGATTTGTTTAAAGCTCTAGTGTAGTTATTGTCTCCCCCATGAGCAGTGGTGTAGTCTAGTTTTTTATAGTGAGTAAAATGTGATTTTTTCCCCTTCCAGCTTCATGCTCGCCCATCCCAGAGCAACGCGTCCCAGAGCGACACCCTATGCATATTTTGTAACATTGCCGCGTATAGCATCCGCCTTATCTGGCTCATTTGCTGTAGTTTCTGTAACGTAACCGTCTGCTGCAGTGTCACTCGAAGCAGCAGTAGCTTCAGGGGCAGGTTTACGAAAACACTGAAAGAGTGTAGTTTGAGTTGGCTTTCTCCTGTAGTCTATAGTGATGGCGTACACCAGCGTATCACGTAGACTTCACCACTGCCCATGAAAAATTCTAAGTAACGACAATAAAACTGCCGGCGCGTCCACATGATACAGTACAAGCCTTCCGTGATCGCGCACCACCCCTCCTCCACGCAGTTGCTAGTAGCCAAGGAGGACACGGAGGATTAAAAAAAAAAAAAAAAAAAAAACATGGATGGACCCTTCAGAAGAGGTAATTATCTTCACTTGAGTTTCTGCGCGCGAAAGTCACTGGACGACACCATTTTCGGAACATAGCCATACTGAGAAGTACAGAGAGAGCTGTGTGGAGCTGATGGTCTTAATTAGCTTTGTAGCAACTCATTTGGCAATGGCTTTAATGTAACGGACGTTCATTAATATAATAAGTTACCCACTAAAGCTTGAACTGTTTCACTGTTTTTTTAAGTTCAATAATTGCAACATCTTTCCAAAAGTCAATGAGTAATTGTGTTCGTGGTTTCAATATTGACCAAAATAATCGCGATTATGATTTTTTCCATAATCGAGCAGCACTACTGTCTGTAGTGGGTGTGCAATGCACATGTGTGTTGTACTTGTATTTTATAATATGGAACGCTCATGTGTGTGCAAAGATGAGCCTATGTTTGTACAATGAGATAAGCACGAGTGATATCATGCTTGGGCTCTTGTACGACTTGTGTGAGTGAGGTCAATGCCTGTGAGAGGGGTTTGTGTGTCGGAGTGTGAAGATGGGCTCCAGATGGCGGGTTGGTGGAGATTTATGGCTGAACAGTGGCTTTGTATTGTGAGTGTGTGGGATGGGAGAGAGATCTGTGACCTTAGTGCTGTTGCTTCCACACTGCGACGATTCTGTCTCCAGGTTTGCTCTGCTCTGCCGATCCCTAAGCTCTTCTCTGGGACACTGGGAGCAGGGAAAGAAAACCTTTTGGCAGTGATTATGTATCCAGCGAGGAATAAATCCTCCCTATTTTACAGCCTCACTTCAATTTTGGGGTGTGAATTTTGCTGTGTCACACATCACTTCTTCTCTGCAGTCCTAATTCATCTGTCCGAAACAGTACACCTGTATTCAGTCTCGCGTTCCTTTTTTTCATCGCTCAATCTGTCCTGCAGGAGGTGCTGTTTTTCTAGCTTTCAGAACATTTCGGCTCTGTTCCTACCGTGTGGACAGACCCTTGGTCCCTGTCATCAAAAGGATTTAGCCAGAGGCTAATTGGTTTCTCACAGGCCTCGGTCCACACTTTCTGGGATGCCGCATATGGGTGGAGTGTGTTCAGTCCTGCCGGCCCGCCACTTCTAAAGGAGAGTGGTTGCATGAAGAGAAAGAAAAAGAAGCCTTGATGAGATTAAGCGCTTCAAGATGTTTGCATGTTGGTTTAAAGCCGAGAGAGTGAGAAAGAGGGAGAGAAAGAGGGCCATTTGGGGCATTGCATTGTCACATCCTGTTGATTGTAATGGTGTGCACTCTCCCACTCTCTGATACTCACGCAGAGCATGCAGACATACAATGACTATAACACCGTCCTTGTGCGTCTGGCAGTAGTAAACAAACTCCATCACTGCCTCCAAATACAGAAAAATGGAATGAATATTGGAAGACATGTACTTTTTATGATGCACAATTTTAGCTGGAACAAAAAATAAGAGACTTAATGGGAAGTGGAAAGTGGAGAACTTGTTGCACAAATAGAGTGGAAAATTAGTCCCATTGGCTTCCAAAGCTCTTCTTCAACATCTTCAGCACAGTTGTTACCTGCTCCAAAGGCATAAAAAGTTTCCGTGTCATAATAGTCCATGGCAGGACTTTAACATTCATTTATGGTTTCAAGGCAACCGGTCATAGTCCAAAACATTGCGCTTGAGATAGTTAATTTAAGGCACGCAGAGCAGAATATTGACACAGCCTAAGGCAAGGCCGAGTGTCCTGATTTCCAAAATAGCATGCTTTTCATTTCACCGTACAAAAGTTAATTACCCCTCTTTGTTCCAATAAATAAGGTGAACTCAGCTAGAATAATTTCATTGTGCTTGGCTCTCGTGTCGTGATTGCATGCTGAGAGTGAAAATGACCACACTTTAAAGCATGAGACTCAAACACACACACACACACACACACACACACACACACACACACACACACACACTTATAGACTGTGAGTGGCCAGCCTTGGACAACAACCACAGCTAACAGAGAGCTGGGGTAGTGAAGTAGCTGGAAGTAGCAGTGATGAGAGGAGGAAAAAAGGCCAGGGAGGAGCACAGGGTTGAGGAACCAACATGAAGCCCTACTAACAGAACATAACACAACATGGCCAAAAGTATATAGACACGTGTACTTGTGTATGTGTTTCCTGCCTGTCCCACTTCCAGACTTGTGGACTCTATAGTGATGATTCAACACATTCTCATTAATGGGTTCGTATGATATCGTAGGAAAAATGATGCACACTAAAACGTATGATATTATATGAAAACTAGGAGACCTCTGACTGGTCACGTGACATTGTGCTACAGAGCGGCAGTTGCTAGCTGTTTACCCCAGAATAAGTGACACAACGAGCTGCCGGTTATTCCGGCAGAGATTACATTTAAATTTCGGCAGGAAAAAGTGAGCGTTATGAGGCGACGAAAGTTATGTTTTTGCACCAAAACGACTAGTTAGGTTCTAGTTAGGAAACGAACTCCGCTCCCTGGCTTGAAAGTCCTGTATGTTAACGCGGCTCCAAAAAAAACACTAGATCCTACAATTCCCATAATGCTACTCAATAGTCTCTCACTCATACTCACTCTGGACGGGCCTGGAACACCACAACTCAATACTGTCTTTCATTAAACCCCTGGTGACATCTTCAGAGTTAATATTTATTAGGGGTGGGGGAAAGAAATCGATTCACCTATGTATCGAGATCTTTTTTAAATCGATTGCTTCCCCCAGAATCTATATTTTTTATTTTCTTACCAATGATTCACCTAAATATTTTCTGTTTTGTACTGCCGACGGCAACTACATCATATCAGTTTCCAGCAAAACAGAGCCAAAGCAGAAAATGCAGAAAATACATATTATGTACTTCTTTACAAAGGAAATAAATGTCAGACTGACACGTGATGTGCATTCTTTTTAGAAAAGAAAATGAGTTTTTGTTTCTTCTCCGTGAACCATCACCTTATCGTGGTGGAGAGGTTTGTGTGTCTCTGTGAACCTGAGGGCTGTGTTGTCTGGAGCTTTGTGCTCCTGGTAGGGTCTCCCAAGGCAAAGTGGTCTCAGGTGAGGGGCCAGACAAAGAATGGTTCAAAAACCCCAATGAAGAAGCAAGGTAGAGATGGAGTGACCCTGCCCGGAGGAAGCCCGGGGCCCCGTCTGGAGCCAGGCCCAGACGGCGGGCTCGCTCGGGCGAGCGCCTGGTGGCGGGTTTGCCACGGAGCCCGGCCGGGCACAGCCCGAACAAGCTACGTGGCTCCCATCTCTCCAGCCCATGGGCCCACCACCTGTGGGAGGAACCGTTGGGGTCGGGTGCGATGCCACATGGGTGGCAGTGAAGGTCAGGGGCCTCGGACGGACCAGACCCGGGCGGCAGACGCTGGCTCTGGGGACGTGGAACGTCACCTCTCTGTGGGGGAAGGAGCCGGAACTGGTGCGGGAGGTGGAGTGCTACCGGTTAGATCTGGTGGGGCTTACCTCTACGCACAGTCTCGGTTCTGGAACCATACTCCTGGATAGGGGTTGGACTCTTTTCTTCTCCGGAGTTGCCCAGGGTGTGAGGCGCCGGGCGGGTGTGGGGATACTCACAAGCCCCGGCTGAGCGCCGCTGTGTTGGAGTTTACCCGGTGGACGAGAGGGTCGCCTCCCACGCCTGCGGGTTGTGGGGGAAAACTCTGACTGTTGTTTGTGCATATGCACCAAACAGGAGTTCGGAGTATTCGGCCTTCTTGGAGACCTTGACTGGAGTCCTGCATGGGGCTCCAGTGGGGGACTCCATTGTTCTGCTGGGGACTTCAACGCACACGTGGGCAATGATGGAGACACCTGAGAGGCGTGATTGGGAGGAACGGCCTCCCTGATCTAAACCAGAGTGGTTGTTTGTTGTTGGACTTCTGTGCTAGTCATGGATTGTCTATAACGAACACCATGTTCGAACATAGGGATGCTCATAAGTGTACCTGGTACCAGAGCACCCTAGGCCAAGGTCAATGATCGATTTCATAATCGTTTCATCTGATCTGAGGCCGTATGTTTTGGACACTCGGGTGAAGAGAGGGGCAGAGCTGTCAACCGATCACCATCTGGTGGTGAGTTGGGTCAGGGGTGGGGAAGACTCTGGACAGACCTGGTAAGCCCAAACGTGTAGTGCGGGTAAATTGGGAACGTCTGGAGGAGGCCCCTGTCCGACAGACTTTCAACTCACACCTCCGGGCGGAGCTTTTCGTGCATCCCTGTGGAGGCTGGGGGCATTGAACCCGAGTGGACAATGTTCAAAGTTTCCATTGCTGAAGCTGCGGCGAGGAGCTGTGGTCTTAGGATCTTAGGTGCCTCAAGGGGCGGTAACCCACGAACACCGTGGTGGACACCAGTGGTCAGGGAAGCCGTCCGACTGAAGAAGGAGTCCTTCCGGGATATGTTATCTCGGAGGACTCCGGAGGCGGTTGCAGGGTACCGAGGGGCCCGAAGGGCTGCAGCCTCTGCCGTGAAAGAGGCAAAGCAGCGGGTGTGGGAGAAGTTTGGAGAAGACATGGAGAAGGACTTTCGGTCGGCACCAAAGTGTTTCTGGAAAACTGTTCGCCACCTCAGGAGGGGGAAGCGGGGAACCATCCAAGCTGTGTACAGTAAGGATGGGACACTGTTGACCTCCACTGAGGAGGTAATAGGGCGGTGGAAGGAGCACTTTGAGGAACTCCTGAATCCGACTAATACGCCCTCTATGTTAGAGGCAGAGCTGGAGGATAACGGGGATTGTCGTCGATTTCCCAGGCGGAAGTCACTGATGTAGTCAAACAACTACACAGTGGCAAAGCCCAGGGATTGATGAGATCCGTCCAGAAATGCTCAAGGCTCTGGGTGTGGAGGGGCTGTCCTGGTTGACACGCCTCTTCAACATTGCGTGGAAGTCTGGGACGGTGCCAAAGGAGTGGCAGACTGGGGTGGTGGTTCCTCTTTTTTAAAAAGGGGGACCAGAGGGTGTGTGCCAATTATAGGGGGTATCACACTTCTCAGCCTCCCTGGTAAAGTCTACTCCAAGGTGCTGGAAAGGAGGGTTCGGCCGATAGTCGAACCTCGGGTTGAGGAGGAACAATGCGGATTCCGTCCTGGTCGTGGAACAACGGACCAGCTCTTCACTCGCAAGGATCCTGGAGGGAGCCTGGGAGTATGCCCAACCGGGTCTACATGTGTTTTGTGGATTTGGAGAAGGCGTATGACCGGGTCCCCCGGGAGATACTGTGGGAGGTGCTGGGGGAGTATGGGGTGAGGGGGTCTCTACCAGGGCCATCCAATCTCTGTATGACCAAAGTGAGAGCTGTGTCCGGGTTCTCGGTAGTAAGTCGGACTCGTTTCAGGTGAGGGTTGGCCTCCGCCAGGGCTGCGCTTTGTCACCAATCCTGTTTGTAATATTTATGGACAGGATATCGAGGCGTAGTCGGGGTGGGGAGGGGTTGCAGTTTGGTGGGCTGGGGATCTCATCGCTGCTCTTTGCAGATGATGTGGTCCTGGTGGCATCATCGGCCTGCGACCTTCAGCACTCACTGGATCGGTTCGCAACCGAGTGTGAAGCGGTTGGGATGAGGATCAGCACCTCTAAATCGGAGGCCATGGTTCTCAGCAGGAAACCGATGGAATGCCTTCTCCAGGTAGGGAATGAGTCCTTACCCCAAGTGAAGGAGTTCAAGTACCTTGGGGTTTTGTTCGCGAAAGTGAGGGACAATGGAGCGGGAGATTGGTCGGAGAATCGGTGCAGCGGGTGCGGTATTGCATTCAATCTATCGCACCGTTGTGACGAAAAGAGAGCTGAGCCAGAAGGCAAAGCTCTCGATCTACCGGTCAGTTTTCGTTCCTATCCTCACCTATGGTCATGAAGGCTGGGTCATGACCGAAAGAACGAGATCCAGGGTACAAGCGGCGAAATGGGTTTCCTCAGGAGGGTGGCTGGCGTCTCCCTTAGAGATAGGGTGAGAAGCTCAGTCATCCGTGAGGAGCTCGGAGTAGAGCCGCTGCTCCTTTGCGTCGAAAGGAGCCAGTTGAGGTGGTTCGGGCATCTGGTAAGGATGCCCCCTGGGCGCCTCCCTAGGGAGGTGTTCCAGGCCCGTCCAGTTGGGAGGAGGCCTCGGGGAAGACCCAGGACTAGGTGGAGGGATTATATCTCCAACCTGGCCTGGGGAACGCAGGATCCCCAGTCGGAGCTGGTTAATGTTGCTCGGGAAAGGGAAGTTTGGGGTCCCCTGCTGGAGCTGCTCCCCCCGCGACCCGACACCGGATAAGCGGACGAAGATGGATGGATGGATGGATGTTTTTGTTTAAGGATGAAAAGAAAATCAAATCGCAATACTTCTAGAATCGCAACAAACGGAGCTCAGCGTAAGTTCTTACAGTAAGACTTCAATAACGTTTTCTCATCACTCTAGTGAACAGCTGTTTCTATAGGCAGTCACTTGTCAGTAACCAATCAGATTCAGCTCTTCACTTTTCAGTTAAACCAATCAGATTCAGCCATGTATTTCACAAGCCAATCACAGCATGACATCCTGTTTTAAATCTGGTCTCTTCTCTGCAGTTGTCAGCTGTCGTTTCAGGATCACAGTGCGACCCGCCTCCTCCCCTTAAATCCACCGGTCGTCTCACCCATGTTCCCTGGGTCTTCGTCAGCTGACCTCCCCTTGGGGCTCTCGATTGGGTTTCCTGTGCATCTTCATCACCACCACCAGTGTCTAGACTCCATCGGGGGATATGTCTGGGTTTCCCTACCCCTTAAAAAAATATTTGATACGATGGAGTCTAATCTCCATAGACTTTGTACATTTCATAATTTGATCATGTAACAATAAATCTTTTCATATTTTAAGTCTCTCCTGATTGAAATGAATATCGCAATACAAATGGAATCGGCACCCATGTATTGTGAAAGAATCAAATCCAGACAAAAGCATATCAGTCAAGCCCTAATATCTAAGGAGGGATGTGATGAAAAATGATTTGTTGACAGTGACAGGCCCTTTTTAAGGCGCGGTGAGTCATTATCCCTGCATCTGTGTGGGTTTAGTGATAACACAGGAGGATAGGAGTGGATCCCATAACTCACGTTCAGTGTTAAGGTCAACGGTTTCCTCCATAAAATAGGGTCTGGTTGCATGGCTTGCATGGTTTCCAGCATTAAGGAGAAATGTGGGAATTATAAAAAAGTAATAAAAGAAGTCCTTCTGCATTCTTAAGTGAATGTGTTGAGGGGCAGGTGCATTGCTCCAGTGAAGCCTCCAAAGGGCAAATGATACAGAAGTGATAATGCGAACTCTCTGAAGCTCCCAACTACGACATTTCATTGATCAACAGATGATGTTTTTGAGCTGACAACGATCTGTTGAAAACAATAGCAACAGTGTTTCCATCAGTGCCTTTGTGTCTATAATGTGCTGGATGCAAAATCAGAAACTTTTCTAGTGGTTTTTGGTAAGACTAAAATCCACCAGACGTTTGGTCTTCCTGAGTGGCAGGGAAATTCCCTAATGTAACCTCAGTGGGCAGTTCACTTAGTTGACTCAAAATGTCATGTCATGTGCATTCAGGTTGCATGTTCACACTGTTTGCATGGAAATGTAACCTTTAAACGAGAGTTGTAGGGTAATGTGTGCGCGTACAAGTTGCACACTTTACTAAACACATTAAAACATCAAATTGACTAAAAGGAAAAAAAAAAAAAAAAAAAAAAATCTCCAGTGCAAAAAAAAAGTTACAATTCTTCCTTGAATCGCTTCCAGATGTCCAGGACAAAATAATAAACTGAAATTCAAATGTTGCAGAAAAATGTCCAAACATTATCAAGCCACTGTTTATCACCAGTCAAAATATTTTCCCCAACATCCTCCACATCTGTCCCCACCCATGTCTGCCGCGCCCGGCTGCGCTGCTGAAAGGATGTGCAGATTAAAGGGCCCATTAGAGCCTCAGTGGCACTGTATCCTATATCACAGGGGAGCGTGGTGCAATTGCAGAGCAAAGGGTCTGTGTAATCCTAGTTGACGATATAAACAGTTTGAAATATCTCGGCGCCCGAAGCACAGCGAGGACAAAAGACATCATTATGCGTGTGGAGGAATTATCAATCTCCTTCTTTCTTTTTTTCATGAGGCTGCTGAGCTGCAGTATCAGAGCACTCTCTGTAATTTCAGATGGGAGTTGGAGCCATTTTTCTCTGCTTATTATCTCCCAGGCTTTGGCGATGAAGGAGTCCGTGTACGGACTGTGCACTTTCAAATACGCTCTCTCTTTTACAGCGTTACTGCATGCCACTGATTCAGAGCTGATTAACAATAATGGGCTACTGCACTTATCACATCAGTATGCTGGAAGTACACCGCAGTACCGTCTAATATCTGCTCTAGGGGCACATACAAAGATGATTTTCATTTTTAAACATTGGCTCAAGATGGACTATTTTGGGCAGTGGGAATAATGGCAATCAGTGGCAAACAACATCTGCTGCACCCCATTCTTTTTCACTCAAAACCAGAAATTATGACGGTGGAAAATAGCCTGCTGCAACATTCAGTTAAAGCTCTGTGACACGCCAAAAAAGCAAGAGACTCAGTTGAAAAAACGCATTCTTCGTTTTCTGAAAGAAAGAGAAAAAAAACACGTATTCATTTTTGAGCTGGCCGATCACATGAAATTGTCTCACAGTCTCAGAGTTCATGTACGTTGGGCCTTGCAGACGTTCTTTTTTATTCTTTATGCAACATTTAAATCCAATTTTATGACATTTGATGGAAAATATGTAGAGGCAGCTTGTGGTGTTGTGGTGTTGTGCTCAGCCTTTGTTTAGTGTCTGTCATCTCTTCGCCTTGCATTGCGTGCGCTGTCAAACACGACTGCAGCCCATGTGCTGTAGTCCTCAGCTTGTTTTACAAAAACACAACGTGGAACAGACTTGTCCGATAAGATTTAGTCGCTTTACGTTGATGACATCTTTAATGACCGCAAAGACCTTTGCTGCATGTAACTTCCCTCTTTTTCTCCCCTTTCATGTCCAAGCTCAACTATCAAATAAAGGCCTAAAATGCCAAAAAATATTACTCTTTCAAAGCGAAGTTCATACTTCGTTACATTACAACACTCATGACATTACAACACTTCGTACAAATACTTCGTTACTGTACTTAAAGGTACACTGTGTAGTGTTTTAAGTATTTTATTAGCTAAAATCAATGTCTTCATTCATAAATATGTCCTCATTGGTGTAAAATTTCCTCTGCCAATGATCTGACTTATCCTCTTAATGGAAGAATTTCTTATCTGTATTTACATTGGACAGGCAAGTCCAAGGAGGCTTCCATGTCGTTCCGCCATTTAGAAAAACTATAATCGCTGAGAGGGACATAAAGCACTAGCCTACTTGTCTAGCTAATCCAAAACACGTTTTCGTTCAGAGCCAGCATCACGAAACAGAGAAAGAGATCAGTGGGCGGCGCTTGTCACTGCCCTGGCAAATTTGAAAGCCTGCACTGCATTTTAGTTCAAAATGGAGGATCATACTTATGCCGAGCCTCAGGAGAAGGAATCCTCGTCGCCAAAAAAGCAAACATTGGAAAGCATGTTCTCATAGCTAGAGAGCACTGTTCGTTTGAATGCAAAATACAATTTCACCGCTAGATGGGAGAAATTCCTACACATCTTAGTTACTCGTTACTACAAAATAAAATCAAAAAATTGTTACACTGGAAAAAAGCAGGTTTGGCAAATTATTGCTCCTAGATTGCAAGTTAATGCATGCTCCATTCCAGTTGGTGACGAAAAAACCCAAAGTCTACTCCAAAGGGACTTACCATCTACAATAGAAAACACTGTTCACAAACTGCTCCAAACAGCTCTATTGTAGTCCAGCCTTTACTTCTGTGACGAACAGTGTTGGGAGTAACGCGCTACAAAGTAACGCGTTACTGTAATTCCACTACTTTTAGCGGTAACGATCATGTAACTAAATTTTTTTTTTTAATCAAGTAACGCAATTACAATTACTGAAATTTAAATGAGTTTGTTACTCATGTTACTCTCTTTTGTGAAAAATTAACGCTTGCAGACAAGAAGACAGATAGGCCTACTTTAGCTGCTCCTGATCTAAAGTCGCAGGACCTTACTGTGGCGCAATGATATCCCAATCGAACAATGAGCATTATTAAACCACAGCATGGCCGATAGTGCGGATGGAACAAGCTTTCTCTCCTGGAAGTATGGACATTACTTTTCGCTCGTCGAAATTAGAGACAAAAACGTAGTGGTGAGTTGTCAATTATGTGCAGGTGTAAAGAACCTATCCACATCTAAGAGTAGCAATTCAAATCTTATGAAGCACCTGTTGAATAAACCACGCTTCGACAAAGCTAGTAGCGAAAGACCCCAGCCCTACGGATGCTAAAGGCGCCACTCCATGCAAACACACCTGCTTTGAATTCTATCGTTTGATTGAATGGGCGTTATCAGCCTCATAGATGTGGGTCAGAACAGAAGGGGCTTGCTACGCCTACTGGTAGGCTCAGAAGGCTGTTATCATCCATTCGCATGGTTAATCACGGATACAAATACACGAGAAGACTCCAGATCCAATCCCAGAGGAATCCAGGTCGCCACTAACCGGAAGCCTGCTGGATAATGGCATATGTACAGGTAAGACCATTAAAATGAGAGCCTTTAAACTCTGATTATTTAGTCAATAAGCGAAAACAATACAAAAAAAAAATGTTTTAAATGTTTTATGGTGGCGTGACATTAGTGTTGACATGAGATAACCGTGTTGCAATTGCGTTAGTTAACGTTATTATATTATTATATATGTTACTAATTAGCATGTTTTTTGTTTTTTTTAGTAAATGTCCCCATTAGCTTGAGGCTGATAACCACTGATGACGCCCATTCAATCAAATGATAACATTCAAAGCGGGTGGCAAACAGCCAAAGCTAGATTTTACACAGACTGCAGTGCAGCCGATAAGCCAGGCAGAGCTGAATAAATTGATTGCTAGGTATGTTGTCGATGACATGCATCCTTTGTCAACTGTCGAGTCAGTTGCCTTCAGGCAACTAATAAGTAAAATGCCAGTGACAAATGGAGGCTCAGGGCAAATGTGCAGGAAGACGTTTTCCAGCTATTTAGACAGAGAATTTGCTAAAATGCAGTTCGAGCTAAACAAAAAACATTTGAGGGTTTACAACAGGTCTCTACCACAACAGACATCTGGACTGCTTACAATAAAAGCTTTCTAGATGTAACTGCACATTGGATTAATACAAACAACATGCTACATGGGGAAATCAGCCCTGGCATGCCAGAGATTCAAGGGCCAACGACATTATTGCAACCGAAATAGACAACATCCACTCATCCTATGGCCTATCTTTCAAAGTGACAGCAACTGTTACTGACAATGGCTCTAATTTTGTTGAGGCATTTCAAATGTACCAGCCAACTGAGTCAGACACTGAAGATCATTTGGAGGAGGATGAGGTGACTTTTACAAACATTGGGGATGTGCTAGCAAATGCTGTCGATGTCAGTAACGTGGTTTTACCCCCGCATCACAGATGCGCATCGCACACATTGAACCTCATCTCATGCACTGATGTCGATAAGTGGCTAATGTCAAACGAAATAAACGGAATCTATCCATCTACAGAAATGCTACCACAAAATGCGCAGGGCTGTGGAACAAGGCAAGTCGGTCAACGGTGGCTTCGGAGATTGTCAACGACGTTATTGCTAAGAAGCTGCTTGTACCTTGCACCACCAGGTGGAATTCGTTCTACGATGCGGTAGCACGAATTTCTGAGATACCTGTGGTTGAATTGAATACAAAATTCTCCCAACTTCAGCTGAAATGCATCAGTGAAAAGGAACATCAGGTCCTTAAAGAGTATTGTGTTGTGATGAAAGCCACTTACTGTGGCTCTTGACATTCTGCAAGGAGAGGATAATTGTTTTTATGGAACACTCTTGCCCACACTGGAGACGTTGATGTCCAAAACTCTGGACTTATGAAAATACCTTGCAATCCTTGATGGCCTACCAGAGGCAATTTTTCAGGTAAGAGCTGCTATTTTATTTTGCATTTATATTTATCCAATCAATAGCTCAGTTGCATATATCTGTGTCTTAGCAATGTGAAGTATTTATAAGTGCAGGTCAATCTGTGTCAAAAAGTGATTGCTCTGTAGTCAGATTTATGCTATGTGCCAAGGTTTTTAAAGCTTGTTTTAATACTCTTGTTATGTCTTTTGTGTCATGTCTTTCAGGCAATCACGTTGCAAGATGCTCTACTGGCTGCTGCGACCCTACCCAAGTTAAAGTTACGTTGGCTGCGTGACCAGGAGAGGAAGGACCTGGTAAAAGCAAGTCTAGTAGCAGAATGCAGAAATATATGTCCCAGAGCAGGATGAGCAGCACCCAGGGGAAACCCCAACAACACAGCGCCGGCCATCAAGCGAGGAGAATGAATTATTTTGCTTTGATGAGAGTGAGGAGGATGCCTATGTCTCCGTTGAAAATGAAGTAGCTGATAACTTCAAATCAGGAGCCACAGGGATGGACGCTGTGCAAGAGTTTCCCCTAATAAAGAGAGTATCACTTAAACATAATGCAGCCACTCCATCCAGTGCCCCGTGGATGGACTCTTGGGAACCTGATTCTCTCTCCAAAAGAAGAATAGGCTCTCAGACCAAAAGTTTCAGAAGCTTCTCCTCTGGAGGTACAATAACTGGTTTGAGAGCTGGCAACGTTGTGGCTACTGGTCAGAGGCAGGTGAGAGATGAGACTTGTTAGCCCATTTTAAACGTTTGTTGAGAATCTCATCTCTTATCTCTATTTAGCTTTGCCTCATGTGACCAACAAGACTGATGTACGGGAGGCTGTCAGAGCCATTCTTCGCACAGAGGTGGTGACCAGAGAACAAGCAGTTATACTGTATAGGCTGTATGACCCTATACATTTCAGGTACAGTAGCGCTGAATAAAAGCTCATGTGTATGTTTTTGCAGTTGAAGCCTTTCACTCCTCGAGAGTTCACATGCGAGGGAAAGCTGGAGAGGGTTCGCAGTTATATCGCTCACCAGGTATAGAGATGTGGCCGCGTAGGATAGACCTGTTTCAGTATTTTTTAGGTGTTCTGTTAAACTCCTGACGTGACCTGATCTTAATCTCTAAAATAAGGGAATTTCATGAGAGTTTTTTGTGACATATCTATGTCTACGAGATGTTTTTTTTCAGTTTGGTCGTCAGCTTTCTTTCTCTTAAATCCCTCCAGAATTTTTGCAGTAAATCTGTCCCTACTTGGCCACCAGAAAGCACTCTAAGGGTGCACCTGGGTCCGCTGGGTCAGTCATATCAGGTGTCAGTGTGTGTCAACGGTCCTCCCTAGTGTGTGAGCCTGCTCTGTTTCCCAACCTAAACAGTCCTGCTGCATTTGCCAGGTGAACACTGTTCAGGTGTGGGGAAAGAGTAAGACACATGCCATTTGTGCCGTATGCAGCTGAAAATAAATACACTTTAATTTTTCATTTTGTAGACTCAGGATGAGGCATGTTTGTTAAACCATTTTGTTAAGCTTTTTTTTTAAATCACATATTCAATTATATGCAGCACATCAAGGCACCTTTGTTTTCTCTTTTAATTAGTGTTAATACTGTAGGCCAATCACTTTTATTTCATAAATGTGGTAAAAAAAAAAACTGTTAAATTACTGAGACAGTTGTTATTTTGTTTCAAGTATTAAAAGGGACTTTTGTACTACTGCTTGATTTGAAGGTCTGTTTCCCTGTTGATTACAATAAATAGGTCTAAAAATTATGTTTATTGTGTTTGACTGTTCAGTACTGTTCATATTTACATTTAAAAAGCGGACATTAAAGTAAGTGAAAAGTTACTTTCCCTAGTAACTAATTACTTTTGATATACAGTAATTGGTAAAGTAATCCAATTACTTTTAAAAGAAGTAAATAGTAACTGTAACTAATTACTAATTTTCAGTAACTTGCCCAACACTGGTGACTAACGTGTGTCACTTTGTAACACACGTTATAATGCCAGCGTGGCATGCCCTCATGCTCTGTTTCTGACTGGCTAGTAGTGCTGACCTAGGTACTGCACATGCTCCCAACAAAGATGGAGCAGAAGTGAGATGTCTCACTCTGTAGCTAAAACAGAGAGCTCAACACACAGGGTGAAAAGAGGAGCTGCAGCAATGTGTAGTACAACGAACAAATATGGTGTTTTTTGAAAATTAAACTATGCAAACCTATTCTGGTACAACCTCCAAATACAGAATCAGATTCAGAATCAGAAAGGGCTTTATCGCCAAGTAAGTTTTTTTTACACATACAATGAATTTGTCATGATGTTGTTGGTGCATGTCACACAAAATACAATTATGAACCTAAAAATGAGCATAATGTGAGCACTTTAAGAACAGTAAATATCACATACTTTAAGACTTTTTAAGACTCAAGTGATATTCTAAAAGGAGACTTTAACTTCTACCAAAGTCATTTTCTGGTAAGATACTTGTACTTTTACTCAAGTACTGCTTTCAAATTCATTTCCGGCAGACTAGGCACGGGAAGTGAATCGCCGCCTCCTGCGGGTGAAAAACAACAACAACGCATTTGGTCTTTGCAAACGGACATGATACATGATGTGCATGTTTATTTCTTATATAGAGCGAGGAAGTGAAATCCGGTCACAAGTGGTCACTGAAGACGCTTGTGATGTCAGGTGTGGACACATACTTACAGCTGTCCACTTGTGATCGGATCACCCAAGACGCATGTTAATGTCAGATGCGGCAAGCTGGATGGTCTCGTGCCCAGGTTTATCAACACAAACAATGGACAGTTCACCCAACAAGGAATCTACACACTGGGAGCCAGAGCAGACAGACAGCTACTGTGAATACCTGCTGAAGCAGTGGATCCAGGGAGGCAAGAAGGAGAACAATTTAGAGAGATCGGTCATCATGGTCCACGATAGCTAAGAGCTGTTCTAGTGGAGCACAATGTCATATGTCACATCCATTTAGTTGAATTTGGCACTGCTTTTTACTTTGATCTCTGAACAACACATTCAATTGGTATTATAGCATGTAATGTTTGATCAGGGCCCTGAGTAGTGTGCATTGCATAAATAGTGTACATCCATGCCAACGAGGAGAACACAAAATCACTGCAGCATGCGTCACTAAATCCCAGATTTAAAGCTAGGACACATGAAAGTTATTAAGTATTTAGTAGAAAAACAGCTGATTTTTTAACATTTCCTGCGTGATGGGCTTTTTCCCACTTGTTTGTCTCTGATGACACTCTTCTCTGTTCTTTCATTCATGTAATGACATTATTACCAGTGTAAAAGATGTGGGTTTCCTCTGATGTATAATAGCACATAATCCCCTAGACCACATTATATGGACAAATTACAGCCCGTGCAGTTCTGTTCACAGAGTTGACCATGTCTCCCCCCCATATCAACCCAGTCTGACATCCTGGTGTGTGACTCCACTTCAACACTGAGGCACCATGTGAATATTTGGCTCTGAACACCATAGGAGCTGAGGGGCAAACAAAGCTGAAGAAGAACAAAGGAAAACGCTGGAGACACTTGCTTTTTCCTTTGCTTAACCACTGAAACTATTCGACTACGTTGAAAAGCATCACAGAGGCCCGACAACAATTTGTCAACTGCGCGTTGTCTCCCGAGAGAGCGCGGGAGAAGTAAGTCAGAGTGACAGCAAGAGCAGGAGAGCGGGCGCGAAAGAGAAAACGAGGATAGAAAGAGGACTTGGTGCGGGAAGTGGGTTGGCAAAGGCGAGAGGGGGAAGACATTTGCATGCAAGGCTTAACTTTGGCACATTAGCATTCAGTGACTAGTCACTCTCCACTATGTGCTCACCCCACTATAAATCAAACAGCATGTTTACAGCGTAGGAGTGCGCCGGCGGAGGAGTTATTGCTGATGCAAGGCACACCGTGAGACCACTCTGAGTGGTTCACATTTGATTTAGATTTTATGTGCAAAGTCTGCAGGCTAAGCTGTTTTTTTTTCCTACGCTAATGACATTCAGGAGAACATCTTGATAAAAATGGATTTGACTGATAATTGGCCACCGACACACAATAAAACCTCTTTGTCTTCCGGTAATTCGTGCAATTCAATCAACTTTCTGGGAGTTCCCCTGATAGAGCATCTATGGCTGTTCTGAGCTTATATCACTCTCTACTGCTCTCAAACCCTTGGACTCAGATTATCACTCTGTGCTCAGATTCATCACAGGAGAGCCCTATGACACTCACTACGCGAAAAACACTTGTGTCTTTTCATCCGTAAAACTCTTGTTGGACTCTCACCACCATATATAGCATCTATACTGAACTGGATCACAGGACCTTACCAAACTCGCTCAACACATTGCTTTATCAGTCCTTCCAGAAAAATGCTTTTTAAGATAATTTTTTTGGGGGCTTTTTCCCTTTATTAGACAGAGACAGTGGATAGACAGGAAAGAGATGGGGAATGACATGCAGCAAAGGGCAGCAAGTCGGATTTGAACCAGCGCCGCTGCAGGACTCAGCCTACATGGGGTGAACGCTCTTACTGGGTGAGCTAGAGGACTCCCCAAAATGCTATCGCATAATCGTGATTTTCTGGAGGGACTGCCTTTTGCTTCATGTCACACAGGCTAAAGGACAAATCCGGCACAAAATGAACCTAGGGTATAATAACACATGTGTACCAAGTCGACCGTTCTCTGGATATGTTTTCATGGTAATCGAATGTGACCAGTTTTAGCGCAACCTGATAATTAGCATAACGCTAGTTGTCGGGGCACGGGTAAAGTAAAAAGAAACCGCTAGTTCTATACCACTAACAAGGCTCAAAATAGCACCACACTTCCACGGTAGCATTATGAGGGTCCCTACATGTAAACCGAAGCATTGAGAACTTTGTAAGTGTACAGTTTATTAAAAAGATTGTTTATAAAGACAGTACCGTTCACGTATTGGAAAACAGTCACGACTAGTCGAACGCCATTTCACTTCTGTGTGTGATTGTTTTCATTGAATATTATTTACTTGTTTTGGGCTTTATGTTTCATATATATGTCTTGTATCTCGGCATCATTGAAAATGAGGGCAACCTCAATGAGTTCCGAGATTCTTAAATAACGGTTATGATGGTATCAACTCATTCACAGGTTTAACAGGATCTGATTGTTCTTCATGCAGAGATTAGGGAGGAGTCCAAGTCTGTCCCACAGTTCGTCCAAGCCAATGAATGGATTGACTAAAAGACAGTGGGGAGTTATTGGTCACAGCTGGATTATTAAAGTAAAATGAATTGGCCTGAGGTGTGGTGCTACTGAAGTGGCTATACCTTGAGGATAGTTGAATACTTAAACCTAGGGTGGCGGAAAACAAGCTGTAATCCCAAAACTGACATAGTGTACAGTGTATGGCAAACATCACCAGACTTCAGCTACTTCAGCATTCATTTAGAGTCATATTTCTGGTCTAATATTTACTCTCGTCTCAGTTCTGTTTTTGGTCTCCACTGCCACGCTGGCATGTTGGGATACGTCGTTGATGTTATTGGTAACACCTGTCCTTTTCCTGCTATGACAAGTGAAAATGTCTGCTGTAAAAAGAATTAAAAAAATAAATAAATAAAAAAGAACCTTGTTGTAAAAAAAATTTAAAAAAGCTTTTTTTTCTTGGTGGTAATTTTAGTAACGTGGCATTCATGAACACGCTCCCTTGTTTCCTTCCTCTGGTTGTCATCTGCAGAAAATGCGGGCTCCTTCAAACATCTGCCAAACTGCAGCCGAGCCAAGAGACTTCTGACCGGCGAGTCGACCATGTAATTCTGTATGACTCGGTCTCGAGACATGACATCAAAAAATAAGCAATTCCTCATCAACGAGACCTTCATTCGTAGTGAGCCCTCCTCTCTCCAGAGGAGGGGAGGCCGGGAGCAGGAGGAGCCAGAGGAGCAGGCAGAGGAGACCTGAGCTGACATTTAAAGGCTCCCTCGACTCGCCTCTCTTTGCCAATCCTCTGCAGAACACATTAACCCAGATCAGCTGTGCTTCTCGTCAGAGCCAGGCTGAGGACCAAATGTTACACAAAAAAAAAAAAAAAAAAAAATGACTGGGATGGATGTCTAAACACAAACTCTTATAAAAGACACTGGTTGTGTGTGTGTGTGTGTGTGTGTGTGTGTGTGTGTGTGTGTGTGTGTGTGTGTGTGTGTGTGTGTGTGTGTACAAAACATCCAGACACACACAACCGGTCTTTCTGGCACTGTAATACACACACACATACACATCCAGCTCTCTGGGAATCACAGCCTGCTCAGGTTGCTGGGACAGATTCAGGGAGCTGTGTGTTCATTACAGTACAATATAAACATCCTCTCATTGAACATATTTATGGGCTTTAGGAGAGATGAGCTGGATAAGCCTAAGCAGTCCATTGGGTCTCATTGAAAGGACCATTTGCATTGCAGGTTGTTGCTACAGATCAAACAGTTTCACAGATAGCCATCCAACTACTTGCATTTTGAGTATTACTTAAAATATTCCTTTCACTTGTGTCTCAGCAATCTCTATCTTTAATTTCCCGTATTCATCGACCAAGGCAGAGTTTTATTGACGCTTTGTTGAGGGATAGAATGGGAAGTCGACGTCCAAGAAAATCCTTATATCTGGCTGCGTTCAACATCTGCAGGACATTCTGAAGCAAAAACAAAGCTTACTCCAGCAGAAGGTCATTTTGGTCTTTGGGAAGAAGAAAAAAAAATAAAAGGCAATCAGATAAATGTCCTTTGTCCAAGCGGCATCATTGATGTTGCTTTTTAAAGGTTATAGAAAGGATCCGGTATGAACGCACACAGCTCTAATGTGCAGTGGAGTTTGGAACCTGCCAGTTGCGAGTGCGGGTTGCAGAGGCAAAGACGTTCAAAATAACAGAGGTTTAAAGCGATTGTCTCTGGAGTGGAGACGCTGATTCATCCGTGGAAAGACCTTGCTCTGGGTAATTGTATTATGCAGATGAGAACGAGTGCTCCTGTGTCTGTGACCGTACTGAATAGGACATAGGGCGGCGGCGAGTTATCCATACACTTGTGGGAAGCGTGCCACCACCACCACCACAATGATCTCCTGATCAGTTGCAGTTATCCCCTTTCCTCGGGTTAACAGGAAACATTCTGAAAGAAAGCCACAGCATTCCTCTGACAATGCCTGTCTGTTTAGCATAAACAGATGGGAGTTCTTGGCCATGCTGAGCCCCAGCTTAACTCTCTACTTTGAGATCTATTGTTTTTATTTAGAGCAGGCTGCTGTTGTGTTGGCATTTTCATCCTGTGGAGAACTTGAAAAGAATGTGTAGTAACTCAACCCTTCATTGCTAATGATACCAACAGTTCAATTCAAATGAATTCATTTAATATAACAGGTTTCACACAACGAGTTGAAATGCACCGTGGAAACTGTTCACTTTGGAGATGATTCGTTGGTTTTCGGGTTCCTGCAGGCAGTTTTTTTTTTTTATTGTTCTCCTTCTTCTGTCTTTGTGCCATTAATAATCGCCTCCCTCCCTCTTGCTATTAAAAACCGTAACAACTTGTGATGCCGTGCATCGATCCTTCTGAGCTTCACGTTGCATGTAAAAGGTTAACAGTGGAAATAAATGCTATACGGTCTCTCCTGTACTTATCAGTTGAGATGGCGCGTGATGTGTGGGTAAATGAAGGTGAAAAATCAAAGTCATTCATCTATGGCTTACCCACTCCAGCTTGCTTTCATTTGGGCAAATAACAAGAATCCACTTCAGAACTTAGGACTTAAAAGAGAAAAAAAAAGACTTGGTTCCCTTCCTCGCCAAAGATCAAGACTTTGCCTCTCTGCTCAGACTTGTGAGAGAGACAGCAGCATGGCTGCCGCTGCAGGGGGGCATCGGGGGTTCAAAACAAGACGCAGGCTCTGCTTGATGGGAGATTTTGGTGGTTACTTGAAGAAGACAAAAAGGAGTGCAGCCATAGAGCCGTGGGTTATGTAGCCTACCGCTGATTTTAGGCAGGTACAACCTGAGAGAGAATAGCAAGCTGCAGCTGGGTGCTTTGATGATACAGTTGATTCTATGCTCACAATTTAATTGCTTTTTAAATTGGGTATGTTGCTCTCTACGCACCATCGCATACTGAAATGTGGTGGAGGGGAGGGTGTATGTCATTTCCATATATATTTGAGAGGGACTAGGTTCAATGTAATCTTTCTAATGTCCCGCAACCAGGTAGTTTGAATCTAAGACCTTTACTCTCAATAGCAGAAGGTCCATCACTTTTCCTTTCCTTTCCTCCAGCCCCGTCACAGTTAATGGACCTGCCAAATGGATTGACTGACTAATGAAAAACAGACTAATTATATAAATGGAAATGCCACTGTGTCTTGCTTGACAGACACATGCGTCTTCCACCTCCACTCGATCTGTCTGTCAGCAACACATTCTCTCTGACTGCACCATCAAGTTTGAAGTGAAAAGTCATTTAATAGTGATAGTTTAATGCTGAGTAATGAATATTCACAGTTTACGAACTAATGATCTCGTGTTTTTCCTGATTGCTGGAAAGTCTGTTTTGGAGGACAGGTTGAAAGGCAGAAATGTGAGGGGACCCATCACACGTTCTTGCTCGATATTCTCCAAAACAGCCACAAAGTCGATAAAGCCTCTCGGCTTCGTGCAAAGCCATACTTAGGAGAGCCTGCGTTAAGCATCACTCTCTGTTTTACCACACTCGCGTTTCCTCTTTTTTTTTTTTTTTTTTTTTTTTCATGCAGAAGTGATTTGGCCCTCAGACATGGGTCTGAACCTGCAATTATCTAACAGCCAAAAGCAGTGTCCCTGTAATTCTTTCAAACCGTCCAGGATCCAAAGACATTCAGGGAGGTCTTCCTCTGTCACACGCATCAGGCCCCCCCATCCACCCCCACCCCCCGCTTTTCTCTCCTTCACCCACCCACCCACACACACACACACACACACACAAACACACACGTGTTTTCACTTTGGTGGACCCTTTACATGTGTGAAGCTCAGAACTTATCTTCATAATGTACTGTCACCATGATTCCCTCACACAGAAGATCCAATATAAATACGTTTTAACGTTAAATTAAATTTTAATTTAGGTGTTAATGTGTATATACGTAAAAGTTGTGGTAACACAATGTAAATACACTTGAACTGCAGCTTATAAATACTCTATTATCTATTACTATTAAGTATTACTATGCAGCAGAAATGGCCCTGTGAGTGTTAATATGATGTGTATTATATTATTGGATTATTATCGCCAATGCATTATGTAAGCGGGATTTTAATGTTGTATTGGGTCAGGGTGAAGCTAACGATGAGTACTTGTACTTTACTTGATTATTGCCACTTTATACTCAGAGGTAAATGTTGTAGGTTGACAGCTATAGTTACTTTTCAGATGAACAATTCAACTAGTCTTTTTTAGAAAGAAAAATAAAAAGGTTTCAGCTCTAGTGAACTATAACTGGCAAATGAATGAGGTGGAGTAAAAAGTACAATATTGCAGTAGAAGTGGCATCAAATGAAAATAATCAGGTAAAGTACTTGTACTCAAAGTACCTCAAGTCTAATACTAGAGTAAATATACTTAGTTAGAATCAGAATCAGAACATAGATTTATTGCCAGGTAAGTACTTACAGTACTAGGAATTTGCTTTGGTGTGCATACATTAAAACAATTATATAAAATAAACAAACAATAAATACAGAAACAAATAACACACACATACATACAGTACATACAGTACATACATATAGTACATACATACATACATACATGCATACAAACATGAATGCATACAAACATGCATACATACATACATACATGCATGCATACATACAGTACATACAGTACACACATATAGTACATACAGTACATACATAAATACGTACATACATACATGCATGCATACATACAGTACATACAGTACACACATACATACATACATACATACATACATGCATGCATACAAACATGCATACATACAGTACATACAGTACATACATACATACATATGTACAGTACATACATACAGTACATACAAACATACATGCATACATACATACATACATACAAACAAACATACATACATACATACATACAAACATTCATTCATACATACATACATACATACATACATACAAACATTCATTCATACATACAGTACATACATACATACATTACATACAGTACATGCATACATACATGCATGCATACATACATACATACATACATTTATACATACATACGTACAGACATGCATGCATACATACATACATACATACAGTACACACATATAGTACATACAGTACATACATACATACGTACATACATACATGCATGCATACATACAGTACATACAGTACACACATACTGTACATACATACATACATACATGCATGCATACAAACATGCATACATACAGTACATACAGTACATACATACATGCATACATGCATGCATGCATACATACATACATGCATGCATAAATACATACATACATACATACATACATACATACATATGTACAGTACATACATACAGTACATACAAACATACATGCATACATACATACATACATACAAACAAACATACATACATACATACATACAAACATTCATTCATACATACATACATACATACATACATACATACAAACATTCATTCATACATACAGTACATACATACATACATTACATACAGTACATGCATACATACATGCATGCATACATACATACATACATTTATACATACATACGTACAGACATGCATGCATACATACATACATACATACAGTACATACAGTACATACATACATACATACAGTCCATACATACATACATGCATGCATACATACATATAAAGGGATGTGCAAAAGGTCAAAAAAGTTCAAAAAGGAAAAAGGATATGTAGTAGTAGTAGTTGCTGTTTCTTGCCAGTGGTGGATAATAAAACATAAGCAACAGTGGGACATTGTAGCGTGTGTGTGTGTGTGTGTGTGTGTGTCAGGCTTTGAACTTGATGTGGAAACAGGGCTGGATCGTTGATGTTTGGATATTTAATCAGTCCTCAGTGAATCGTAGACCAGAAGCAAGAACTTTGTGCCAGTTGCTCTGATCAGTCTAATTAATTCCTGAAATGTGTTACGTCGTAGTGTGCTGCCGCTGTCCTGTGAAAGGCTACATTGACGTCTGCTCCAACAGATGGGCTGTGTCTATTGAAGCAACCCTGAATCAATATGCAGTGGGCCGGGGCTACATGCTTTGTCTGTGGAGCACTTTTACGATTATTCTTTTTTCTCTCTCCTTTCTTTGCTGCTGGTCTCTTACTTTTTTTTTTTATATTGTGCAATATCCTCTATGGAAGCGAGTCCAAGAACATTTCAACAATCATGACCAGTGGAGTCAAGACTTTGATTTGAATGTGCTGTATATTGTTTTTGGAAATTAGAATATGTTGTTCATCCAGAAATTGATGATAGAGGATTCAATCTAGAAAAGTATAATAATAACCAAACATTGTTGTTACTCCTCATTTTGTTATTTTACTCTATCACTATTTTTTTTAAATGTTTTATAAATGGGGCATTTTGGAACAATGAGATAATAATTGGATAATAAATTAAACAATTTTTTAAACATTTTATTTAAGGACAATGCATTTAGTTGTACAACAGAGACTGAAGTAATCAGTTTGTGAGTTGTACTGTCTCCCCACAGACATCATGCACTGTGGGCCCTCTACTGGTCACTGTGGGGCCAGTTATAATGTCGCCTTCACTCATTGTTGAGGCCTAAAGCAATGGAAAGCAATTACTGCATATGACACTGACGAGACTTTTAGTAGCCAGCCCTATCAACATGTCACATTCGGTATTCTTCACATCAAGTAAAATAAAAAGTGTTTTTCCCCTTTATGATTTAATCAGACAACCACTCTTTTTATCTTTCTTCTTCTTCTTCTTTTTTTATCAAAGTGCTCTCTACTTTAACATAATCTAGTCAGTGGATTTACAGAAGCCCAATCATAAAACTATGATTCCTACTAAAAGCAGACTATAAAGTAGCTTTATATACACAACTAGCCTTTTACCCAAACCTTTTTTTCAATGAACAGAAATCAAAGCACATACACACAATGTCCCTTTTGCTGTTTTCTGCAGCTGTGATCACTTATGTTTAGATTATTAAAGCCATATCAGAATCAGAATAAAAGTTGATTAAACAAGATGATTTTACAGCAATCCTGTTGTACTTTATATAGCCTTTGTGTTTAATTAGTATGCATCCCAATGAAGGAATAAGAGATACAGAATAGCCTATACCATAATGTACACTATGCAGCTGTTCGTAGATGAGGAGAGAGACATCTCTGATTGAAATAGCATTACATGCATTAAGGTGGTAACCCCTAGGGAATGAAATAATAGTCAAGTGAAACAAAATATTCATTTTAATGCTCGGAGAAACCAAAGTAGCCTACCAACCTAAATAACTAATAGATGTCCCTGAACGTCACTCTGAGGACCACCTCCATGTTATGGACTACTGTTAGTGGTAGTAAATGACCCTTACCAACGGCTCTCAGCATCACGTAGTGGTGATATATCCCCATCTCCGGAGGAGGGGCAGTGCGCATGCGCTCCAACTCTTCTAACCACATGCGTTTGGATTATGACTGCGTCAATTAACCAGAGACACCAGGAGCAGAGGCGGAAGTGAGGCGGACGCATCTCGGTTTTAAAGCACAAGTTGAAGCTCTATTATAAATCAAGAGAAAAGTGACTATAGAAGCTGTAATATAGATACACTCATGTGAATACATTCAATGTCTGTAGCCTACTTTTGCTAATTGCTTTTTTTGTTGATGAAAATAGCACGCAGCAAAAATGTAAAATATCAAAGATCAGATAATGCAGAAGTGGATAATTGCCTGTTTTAAATGAGCGCGGCAACGTGAAGTATTCTCATACTGGAATGATAGTGAATAATGGAAGACTTATGTTCAGTCATATAGTAAGTAATGAGAAAATGTACTTGCACTCATAGGCCTATTGCAGACAGCCTACAATTTGGGCTGGTAACACATTATTTTTCCTGTCCTAATTTATCTGATATTTGTACTATACAATTAGAAGAAAACGTCCTCATATCATAATGTCTCATATTGTCTTAAGCACTAGGCTTATATTGCTCGTAAAATGTTAACTTTAATCGACAAGCCTTATTTTGAAAGTCCAACCGGAAGTTGCAGATGCCTCTGTGGCTGATTTGAGAGCGGATTCTCCAGCAGCGGCCGGACCGGAGCGACCGGAGCCGCTGAGTGAGCGTCAGAGCGCGGATCGTCCTCTGTGTCGGCGAGGCGTGCGGTTCCCTGTCACAGATTCACTTCAACGCTGCTCGCGTTTGATTTTCTGCCCAACTCCCAGCAAGCTAAAAAAGCTCTCGAGCTCGGACCCAACATGGGTTAGAAAGAAAAGCGACCTATGGATTATCCACTTTGTGCACTTCGCCGAGGATGATGGGGGGGAGAGAAACGGACTTGTTTTCGCAGAGACATCCTGACAAAGACGGGGACTGAGAGGGAAACGAGATTGGGATTCGCTGCTTCTCTCTGTCTCGCTTCGCATCTTTGTCTCCTTTTTTTTTATCATTTATATTGTGTATTTTTTTTTTTCTTCATTTTTAATTTTTTTTTTCTCATTTCCCTGCGTGTGTGCGAGACAGAGAAATGTTTGCAGAATTGCTGTGCAGCGCCGTGGCTCTGGTCCTGTATGTCAACACTCTGGGCGCCGATTTCTGCTACGATGACAGGTACTTGGGTAAATGAATGACATATCCAGCCTCGTGTTAGTCTACTAACGGCACTGGCTCCACTACATATGTGTCCTCACCGATAGGCTACCTTCATCATTTCTTGACAAACAGCAAAGCAAAAAAAAAAAATCATTATGTTGCCATAACTCTGAACGAGCGGTATTTCATTGCACCAGCAAATACTTGACAGTTACCCGGTAACTCGTGTGAGCTTTTTCTTTAACACAAGCAGGAAGTACCAATGATGTAGGCTATCAATGGTGCTTTGAAGAGCTGTAGTGAGTGATCAAAATGCCTTAACTGGTTATACCCTTACCTATCTGTAGTAGCTCCAGTGTGTCAGTAACTTGGAAACCACTGTTATATTCGTACAGACACCTGTGTGTTTTTAGGGAGTTTAATAGGCACCATGATCATACAGTATTTTCACATTTCCAATCATATTCCTGCAGCATTCTTTCAAGTAATCTCTTTCTGGCATCACCATAGTTTCCGTGGACTGATGAACAGTGAAACCAGTAGGAAATAGGCAGTGTTCTTGGGTGCCTCAGCGCAAAGTGTTGCAGTCTCCGGAGTCTGGACTTGCTCCATGTCTTGAGTTGTGCTGAGGCTGAGGAGCTAATTGATCTCTGGAGGGGAAAACGTGTCTGCTCTCCCCCAGCAGCACCACACAGAAGCCCCTTTTCACAACAGTTCCCGAATGCGCATCCTACTGAAACTTTGAGCACAGTATTTTCTGATTAATTTACTTGGAAAAAAAAAATATAGGCTGCAAGTTCTTGCTACCCTCCTACTTGAAGCCATCTGTGTGAGAAGGCGAGCACGGTTGCATGGGTTCAGCCGCTGCTGTGATGCGGGGGTAATGCATTACTCATGACTGGCCGTTTTGATACTTGATGGCTGAATGGTTGTCAGTGCCTCGGGCTCTTTTATGCACCATCCGTGCGTCCATGTAGGTCAGAGGCGTCCTTGTTTTCCTGCCATCATTATGTTGCCTCTTGCTGTCATTTTATTGATAGCCAATGTAGGCTATTGATTAATAATGAGCTCATATTTCTAAGCTATTAGGCATGGATACAACTGTTCTTAACATAACCATTACTGATCTCTTTAAAGTGACTTTGCCCCAGCAGTGTGTATAACAATCAATCAGTTACTTTTTGGTCAACAGGTGCAGCTTTTAAAACACACCCAGAGGATACAGCTTAGTGAACAAACGCCACCTTCAGCATCCTGTATTTTCTTCACAACTTTGCTCTGTATGTAGAACCCGTCCTGCTTAACACATCCCCAAAGGCCTTTTTTTTCCGCTGAAAGTCTGCTACTTTTTTCTTGTGGTAAAGAGTTGCTACAGTTTTTTGCACTTTGTGTTCTGGTCAGGTGATTCAGGCAACTTTTATTGTACGAGAAAGACGGTGCTCCGTGTCCATTAAAGCCGCCAGGGAGTGGCAGCGCCGTGCCGAGGCGAGAGGCTACCACTGCGTACAACTGCTGCCGCAGAGTCAGCTGCTGGAGAGCCTCGAGGCTCCCAAGTTTTAATGTAAGACAGAGAGGCGAACTCTGATTATTCAGCGAAGGCGATGTTAACATAATGTTATTTATTACCATGTGAGTTTTGGTCCAAGTTATTGCAGGCTTCTTATGAGACGGGATGAATGGCATACTGTAGTTCTCCAAGGCCTGGGGGATTTTTTTCTCTGACGTATTCTGTCTCTGACATGTTTTTCATTGCGGGCTATCAGTCATCCAGTGTTATCTGTTTTTAACACCACGTGTTTGGTTCAGGCTTGCAATTAGCAGCAGTCTCCTGTCCCCTCTGGCTTCACTCGGGGAGGGAGGGAGATAGAGGAAGGGAGGGTGCGCAGTGATAAATATATATATCATTTTGCTAAGGAAAAACAGCCCTGGACACACACACACACTGATCTAACCTGCTAATGCTGTACTTGTGTAGAAAAAAAAAGCTTACCGGTATATTGGTGATGGTAAAGAAGCTGCCATTATGGAAAATGAGTGTGAATGACGATGAATCAAACCGCAAGCGTTGCCATTACCCAACACCCTACAGCTCATAGGTGGGATTTATTTTAACTGAGTCTGACAGTAATTTATGGATCATACAGATAATGGTTTTCAAAAGCTCAAAGGACATCCGTATTACAGAATGTAAGGCCTCATGCTCTGAAATAAAGATCTATGGTTGATGTTTTATTTAGTGTGCATTTTGGAAGTAAACTCTGTGGCTTCCATTGAATGTTGATGATGAATAGTTGCAGAAGAATTAAATATGGATATTTTGTCACAGTGCAACATTGATTCCTCTCTGTGAGGAGACGCCTTGTGCTACTTTTTCGCTCTTGGCTGTGAAACCAATTCATTTACTCAACTCAGTGAGTGATTAAAAGTTCGGATCCAGAATTGTGCTGTGTGTGTATGGGCGCGTGTGAAATGGCTCGGAGCTACAGAGCTGGCATAAAAGACATCTGAGGATTTGCAATCGATTGGCTGGCAGTCTCGTATGGCCCTGGAATACGTAATGATGTGTTGCTTTCTTTCTGTGTAGCCTACTCTTGTTATGGTGAAGGGAGCGTTTGAGAAAAAATAAATCTGTCTAGGACTGTGGGGCCAGATGGACGTACGTGGCGTTATCGGCGCCATGGCCAACCCGCAGAAAGCGCACGCTGTGATACTTCAGCTTACGTCATCGGGTAATCAGCGCCTTTCTCCGCCCACTATACCGTAAATTGCGCTGTAGCAAAGCGTTAAGTACTTGTGCTATGATACGGCTGAGTGCAGACTGCGATATTCCCACTGCTGATGCTATGACTGTTTCAAATGATCCCGTTGCCAATATTCGTAATGTAGCGAGGAGTTTAACAACTGCTGGAATGGAATCTGAACGCTGAGACGGAGATTTGATGTCATCTTTGATTTCTTCCAGTAACTGTAATATTGCGTGGCTGCTTAATCTGTAACGCTTAATGATTTTGTGTTCACTCAACTGAAAAAGTTGTGATCCTTGTGGCAAAAATCTTTTCAGCTCGTCTCCTTGGCCTATGTCTTCATCTTTGCTCGGATTGCTGCCGTTTTACCAGGAGGCATGTGCGAGGAAACCCGCTGCCAAGGTTTACACCTGCTTTTAAGAGGCGGAGAATGTTCACCGCAAAATAGAGGCGTGCTTTCACGGGCGGTTTTTGTACATACCGCGGAATACATGATCGGATGCACTTTGCGAGTCCCCTCTCATCTCTTTATGAGAATCTCCCATTTGCCATTTTCAGTCCCCGCGACAGGCAGTCTGTGCTTTTCCCTCAGTGCGGCCTGTTTGTACATACCTCGCCACGCTTTTACGCGCAAATACGCCCTGAAATGGGCGCAAAAGCGTTTGTACATCTGGCTCTGTGTGTTCTGAGTAGGGTTTGGTACCGAAACCCGGTTCCACTATGGAACCGGTTCCTATGCAACCGGTAGGAATCGGACCGGATTAGAATGCAAATTTCGTTTCCTCATTTCGGTTCCACTTAATGTGTCGACTGAAATATTTTGCCTCTCTCGCTCCAAAACCGATGTAAAAATATCACACTTTCTCTGAAGTCTACCGTTAGTTAGCTACCATAAATGTAGGCTACTTTTAAAAGGTCATATTTTCCCTCTGGGCTCACCAAAACAGACGTAAAAGCATATTAACCATTCACTGCACGTGATTGCTAGTAAACATATTACATCTTTGATGTCATTTTTCAGTTTTTCAAGAATCGGTTTAGGAATCTGAATCGTTTTATAAGTACCGGTTCGGCATCGGAATCGTAAAAATCCAAATGATACCCAACCCTAGTTCTGAGACACATACTTCTTATCACTGGTCACACATTAATTTGAGCCCCAGCTAACTTCATGCATTTCATACATAGTAACCAAGGCTGTCAGGAGGTCACAGTTAAAAGGGAAAAAACTGTTTACATGTGTTTTTAAAAAATGTTATCCTCCAGGCTGTAAAAAAAAAAAAAAAAAAAAAAAAAGATCCCATGCGCGGCCCCTCCTTCGATTAAAAAACGACAGCCTGAAAGAGTGGCCTGCTCCAAGCCGAGCCAAACCCCCGGAGAGCTTTTCCTTTCTCACCCCTGGACACACTCATCATTACCACATACACAGCTTTGACACCTGCACTGGAAAATGGGAATCATACATCATGTAGTTCATATCTCTGCTGCTATAATCTACAGTTAGGGCTGAGGGAAAGAATGGAGGAGCCCAGATAAATGTCAGAGGAGAAATACTGGTGCAATATTGTGCGTCTTTCCGTAAGCCCGCACACTAGAAACCTGCGGTGTAACAGCAAAACCTGGTGAAGTACGTTATTAGCTTGATTGCCGGTGGTAAAATTCATGTCGCCGTCCTTTTTTTAAAGTTTCTGAAATGAAAAAAGCCTCTGCGGGTTAAGCAAAATTAAACATACTAGTGAAGTGAAATAGGCGACCACTTTCTCCATTACACAGCTGCAAACGCTGAGCTGTTTTCAAGGTATATTTCAGCCTGCCCACACACACACACACCGGCTTTATGGATTATCGTTCCACGTCAGGAGCTTGACGGATGTGATGAACTGCACCCCACCTCGTTTATCTGCCCTGGCGTGTGACGTTGTGAGGTTCGACTGTGTGAGGATGTGTGAAGGTTGCGGGTCACGTGGAAGGACACAGCCTCCCTGGGCATGGCCGATGATTTATAACGCCCAAGACAGTCGGTAACGGCGAGCCGCCGCTCTGCTCCATGCCCTGAAAACTTTATTAAGAGAAGTCGAGATTGGGGGGGTGGGTGGGGGGGGTCACGCTGATGCGGTTTGATCTGAGCTTCGAGTCGATGACGGCAAAGAAGCCACACAGCACTTTGAGCGGTGACTCATGTTGTTTAATGATCATACCAACCGGGTGATGGAAGAAAAAAACAAACCGTAGTGGATCTGTATTTATTTATATCTTTTCTTTATATTTTTTGTGGTTCTTTTTGTTCATTTTTGCTTCATTTTATGCCATTTTGTCATCCTGTATAGTCGGCAGTTTCCTCAAAGATGCACAGACAAACGCAGAGAGAAGGAGACTGGGTACTCGACCTCGAGTCTAATGACAATCCGGTTTTTGCGCACTCTTTATACCACTGTGTGGTACTTGTGTGGTAGCCAGCCTGACCTACCTGGCCTGACGTGGACTTTGCCGCCCTCTGTGCCCATGGCTGCCTCCTCCATGGCACTGTGTGCCAGCGCACTGATCTGGAACCCTACTCTCATGGCCTATACTGTAGGATGGGCAGTTTGCGGTTATGTTGAGAGCCCAAGGGCGGCAACCCAGCAGTTTGAGCATCTCCGCTTTTTTTCCCCAGTCAGGCTCTCTCTGTCTGCTCCCTGTAATTACCGCCCTGCCAGCAGAGAGGGACTCACGACATGGTTTGGTAGACGTAGCTGCTCTGTTTTCTCTCTCTCTCTCTCTGTCTCTATCTCTCTCTCTCTCTCTCTCTCTCTCGCTCTCTGTCTGCCTTCTCTTCATCAACCCCCCCCCAAAGCCTTTTAGTCCTCCAGTGCCCATCATCCAACGACTGCCTCCAGATGGTCCCGTTTGGTAAGCAGTTTAGGGTTTTTCTCTCTTCTGCAGTTTGAAGGGGAAGGTTTGAAGTGGATTCAAATGGAGGATGTTGTGTTTGCTTGTAGTTGCCAGGATGGAGACATCAAAGTGCCCAATGGCACAGACAGTGCTTAGCGGAGTCAGTGGAGATGGCCTCGTGCAGACTGATCTCCTGAATTGGCGTACGTATGAAACGCCAATTTGTATTCCGTTTTTGCGTGTTATCAAGACGCGTAATCACATTTTTGCGTGTATATCAACGCAAATCGGCCGCCATTGACCTACATTGCGAGTCAATTTCCTCCGTAGCGAGTAGTATAAAGAAACGGGGGATTGAGTAAGGAGGTAAGTGGGGGTGGTGGATGGGTAAAACACAGGACTTTTACCCGGGAGACCTGGGTTCGCGTCCTGCGTGTGGTGATTTTTCGATTTTTTATTTTTTTTTAATAAGCCTTACCCAATGTTTCTTACACAATGTTGTTTTCCTAAGCATGTTTTTGTCGTTTTTGTCACTGTTTTGTTACTAAAGCCTTTCCCTGTGTTCTTTTCCTAAACCCAATTTATTTTTTTTAACAGGCGTGTGACGTAGTTCTCGCGATAGTACGTCGCGTTCTCGCGATAACACGCAACGTGGCGAGACCACGTGGTGGGTATGTTTACATCAGCTGTATACAGCGTAGGCATACACGTGGATAGCTGAAAATGCGTACAATAACACGCCATTTTGCTTTATGAAAGTGGCGTGTATATTTACGCAAAGTCATGATGCCATGTTGCCTCGTGACTAAAAGCACATCTAGCCATATTATTGTATATTCATATTAAGTTGATAAAATCAATAAGTATGAAAGGCGTTGCTCATAGTGATGAACCCACAGATAATTAGCTTTATAGCATCGTTCAGCAAATGGTTTTGGTTTTAAGTAGGGTGACCAGACGTCCCGGTTTGACCGGGACAGTCCACGATTTTAAATTGCTTGTCCCGGTTTACACCCGGAGCGGCGTCAGCCGATTTTGCCGGGGCTTCAGCCCCGAATGTTTTGAGTGTAGCCCCAAATGTACCCTTTTGTCCAGTTTATTTTTCTGAGGCGAATAGAACGGGCAGCTATGTGCGGGGTCCGACCATGCTGTATTTGTTGCTACCACCTAGCAACCGTTTCTAGGTTGTGAAGCTGTGAAAGCCGGGTGAAGTTTTCGTAGGAATCCTAGCCAAATCGGTCTAATTCATTGATGCCATCAACACAAAGTTTAGGAGCGCAAAACTAATGATTTAGGTTGAACTTCCTGTGACGTGACGTTTCCAGTCTACAGTTCAGACTCAAACACACAGAGTTCTGAAGCAGACCTGTGCGTCACTTAGTGTCCACTCTCTCTGTAAAATGCTGGGCAGCTTCAGGTTTATGGATGCGCTCAGCTGTGGACATGCTGCTGGCAGATGTGTCACGTTTGTGCTCCGTGGATTTCTGCAGCAGTAGTTTCTGTTTTCCACCTCCGATGTGTAGCAGCGTACAGCCACTTCTCTAGCTAAACTCTTTGTCTCATTCAGAGACCAGAGACCCAAACGGGGCTCTGTGTCTGTGAGAAGGTCTGAGATCTACCGTATCAGCAGAGCAATCACTTTAATGCACAGCAGACTATGGTGCAGGTATAGATTATTTTCTGAAATAAAGTGACTTTATTCTTGTAATAGCCTATTATAACTTTATTTTTCACAAAATATCACAACTCCTCCAAATCACAGAGAACACAGATATATTTTGAATGTGAACATGAGCAGAAATCTTGCTCAAACATCAGAAATATTACTGTCCAGGGGTTTATTAATAAATTTAAATGAATGAATATATCATTAAGGTGAATAATTGCCGTATGCACATTTAAGTAGGTTACTTCCCCAACAAAAGACGGAAAACAGGAGGGAGGAGTAAATGATGCCTAGGCTACATGTGTGCAGACTCAGATATAATTAGAAAAGTCGATCTACAGGAGAATAAATAGATGAAAGCAATACAGAATGCCTGAGAGCCTTACTGCAATATATTCCATTATGTTTTTATATTTGGATTGTAATCTAGGTTTCTCTTCACATAAAGATATTTGCAGCATACATTGATTCATAAAAAGATAGAAATAGGTGCATAAAAATTCACCAGAATGCAGGAAATGAAGTGTTTCATGCTCAAAATTTACAATAAATAATTTTTATTATTTTTGGTGTAATTGGAATAAATAATACTTCAAAAAGTCTTTTTTAGAAAAACAATAAACATAAATCTCACACTAAACTGAAAAAGGCTGTTGCTGCAATTTTGTTAATTTTACAGGAAAAAACACTTATTAGATGAGGAGCCTACGATCAAAATAATGAAGTTACTGTCTGTGTCTGTGTCTGACCTGGGCTGGCACATGTTCACGTTAAAAAGCGTTTGCGTGCACGAGCACTACGGTCACGCGCAAAGTGTCCGGTTTTAGTTCCGGGAAATCTGGTCACCCTTAGTTTTAAGTCCAGCAAATGTACTGTTTTGGTTCACTCTCATAGTGTTTTTCGCCCACACCAATGACCTGTTTTCAGCAAAAAAAAAGCTCTAAAACACCCATTACTTCCCCAGAATGAAACAGCTGAGAAAGTTAGCAAGAAACTAGTGAACATGAGGTCACATTTAGCAAAGAGAAGATCTTTCCTTCAAGAGTTAATGGAGAACAAACCTGCCCTAAAATACTACTCCATATACTGTACAAAGTAAATGGTATTCAGTTTTTGCAGGATTTAGATAAATGTCAATTATTAATATAAACGCACAATGAATATGACTGATGACCAGTGCGGTAGTGGCTATTTTTAATGTGCAATGGGAGTGTTGTTTAGAAGAGGAAGCTTAAATGTTCCTAAATTTCCTCCCTTAAAATCACCAGGGAGTGCGATCTGTTGGCAGGAGAGGAAAGAGATATGTGCGAGGCATCCTGCCCAATTTTGTTGGCCTATCTTTCTCTGATAGATTTTCTCAGATGAGGGGAAGACTGTGTGTGAGATTTCTGACCAACGCTTACACATTATACACAATTACTGTGCGCCAACTTGAGACTGTTTACGTTCCAGGTACAGTAGCTGTCAACTAATGTATTTAAAAAAAAAGTTATTTTCGATAACTCCTTTCCATTTTCTCTCAAGATGCCAGAGTATCAAAGAAACAAGAACTAATCTCCCTCCATCCAGTCATTTCACAGAAATGGAGAATATGCCGCCACTGTGACCATCGTTACTTGAGCTACACCAGCCCGGAAAGATCAGCTCAGTGTCTAACCACAGATAGATTGGATATCCATTTTCCCAAGGTCTCATTTTCCAACAAATAGCCGATGAGGGTAGAAATTGTTATGTTCACCCTTGCCGCAATTGCAAGATAAGCTAGCCTGGCAGAAATGCATTTGTTTCTAAAAATAGCATTAATGAGGGGTTCTGATATGTTTGTGAGTTGCTTCCCTTACCCACAAAACCCTGCTGAATTACTTCAACCATCAGAGTCTTGGATAGAGTGAGTTCATATTTAGGTCAATAGGAAACAGGTGACTGGATATGATGCTCCCTTTTCTCCCTCACTGCCATCACCAGGCCCAGAATAAGACTTCATTATACTGTATCTTGGTCACCTCCTGAAGTTCATATAAAAAACGCTGGCCTTTGCACTGCATTCCCTGTGGTGAGGACAGAAAGGGGAAAATCTGAAATACCTGCATATTTGGAAAATGTGCAACGGCGATTAAATTTGAGAAAGTGTTTTATTGGTGCACTTCCTAACATGTAAAATGTGTTGAAACACACTCATTGCAGCAGAACACTGCAATCCTGTTACCTAACTTTGGATTTCCTTTTCCATACTTTTCCATTCTGCGTCTCCAGGTTTCTCAGTGTCAAAACAGTCATATTAGCTCCTCACACTGCTGTGCGGCCCAGAATGGGAAGGCTGCTTCTAATGTGTGATCTGTGTATTGGCTGGTGTGACCCCGCCAGGCTTATGCAAACTTTCTCTCCTTCCTGCAGCTCTCTTATTGCTCTGGCAATTTAAAGGCTTGGAAATATATTTAGCAATATTTTGTATTACTTTCTGTAATCCAACGAGGCCAATATTCACTGATTTTGTTTATTTTCGTGCCATGCACACAAAGTGCCCAACCCTAATGGGTTTACAAGACACCAACATTTCATATGTTGGCCAATAAATAATTGCAGTTCACAAATGCCAAATATGTGTTTAAATAAACAATACAAAACAAGGGAGGAAGCCTTATCTGGATCTTATAGTAATGGAAGGAAGAGCAGGTGCTCCTCATGCGTAGGGCAGGCATAGTGCTGTCAATAGAAAGGGAATAGATTCCAGACACAAAAGAACACTGCTTAATTAAAGTACAGAAATGTAAATCTTTATTATTGCTGCTAAAGGATTTAAAAACGAGGCCAATGCATATCAATTCGACACTTTTACACTAATAAGTATGTTAGCCACGCTAGCAGCACGGCTCTATGGATGGCAATGGCAGTCGATCAGTCCACCACTTTGGTCCAGACTGAAGCATCTCACCAACTATCAGATCGACTGCCATTAAACTTTGTAATTACATCAATGGTCCCCAGACCATGCATACTAATTACTTTTACTTTCCCTTTGGTGCCATCGACAGAATACCTGCAAAACTAATGATCTTCCCATACCTGCTTACTTGTTCAACAAGTACAGCCTGATATTGGCCACTAGTATGGCTGTGGACTCTTTGTTTCCAACGGTAAAGTGGCCCTATTTGGTCACAAAAAAAAAATTAAGAGATCCTTATCAAATCTGTTTGCTTATGTTGTGTTTAAGTAAAAAAAATAACGCAGGCTACAATAATACGCCAACTAACCGTATGACTATTCACAAATCTGCAACTAAAAGACACATCATTGTGCTCAAATCTGATTAGTGTGTAAACAGTCGCAGGTTGTAGTGCTGAGCACGGTAGCACAACTAAGCCGTACGTTTTTCACTTAGTCACAGTTACCCTGGATGACCCTTTACACAAGGAACATGCTCCTTCGACGCCACCGGACACCCACAACCTCCAGGTCCAGATGATGTCTAGACTCTTGAGAAACGTGATACATACCCAAGTCTTAAATCCCTGTGATGGTGTGATGTGGAGTTGATCACACAGTGTGGAGCTGAAGGAAACTCCCTTCGATTACCGGAGCAAACTGCTACTGTGTCTGCCGTTGATAAGACTGAATGTGTGTGGCAGGTAAGGGAGCTGAATCACCTCTGGCCGTTGCCCGCTTTAGCTGATTGTCATTTTGGGATAATCTACAGCACTAGGTAACTGTTCTCACTTTGGGATTGAAAGCTGCTCATGAGCAGTCAACATGCTCATTGTTTCTTGAAAGCCCTCGCTGGGCTCAAGCCCGGGCCAAGGCAAGCTGCTTCAAAGCTGCATTAATAAGGTTCTAATGCTTTATAATCACCCCACTGGTATGCAGTGGGATGAGAAATGTAGCCATATGTAAATGTCCGGTTTTCTGCCCGCATTGGAGATTAACCTCGCTGCCCTGCACAAGACGTTAACCTTAGTCTTATTTGGGTATTCTCAGTGCTCCTTGCCTGGCTATTTAATTAAAAGCCAACAGATTATCTCTCCTAATACATCATGTGGTTATAGCAGCACACACGCATGCAGTATACTGCACACAGACAGACACGCATGATAATAATTGCTTTAAATGGGAATAATGTTTAATGCCGGACTGAATCATCCAATAAGCAAATCCCTCACGTGGTCAGTATTGCTTGGCAGACGTACAACGCAGCTACTCAATAATGCGAGGAAGGTTAAAAAGCTGCCAAGGAATACACTAAGTCAAAATGGTGGAACAAATGTGCCGTTTGACCAACAGAACCAGATTAGTGGGGTTCAAAATCAAATAACATGATGCATCTGGTGTGTCGGCATCCGAGCAGACGTGTGTGGTGATGGGTAAATGCTGGCTATAGGTTGTGCTCCCATCATTAGACGTGGGTCTCAAATGATTTAACTCTGCAGGGCTAAGTTGTTAATGGGTCTAGACAAGGTTTTGGATTTCGAGGGCTAATGCTGGCTGATGGCTCTTAAGCCGTGGCTACTCTCAGGCTCTTGGCCCTCTTCATATTAATGGGATTAACAGGACTGTGGATGAGAGGGGGCACGACATGTAAGCAGAGAACACCAAGCCGTTAGAAACAAAAACTTCCCTGTCCCCCATATCCGACAGGGATGCGATAGTTTGTCCTTTTTTTTTTTTTAGTAAGGAAGAGGAGAAGGCTACCCCTCTTCAACGGGCCTCTCCATCTCGGTGGCCTTATTTTCTGACAAGGAGCGCTGGCTCGTTTCGATAAGGTTATGACACAAGTTGGCCCGTCCGGGGGCAATGCCTTTGTCCATTGTGAGAAGAAGGGGCTGTGTGGTCGCTCTGTTCTCCCTGGACCCAATGAAGGAGGCCATTTGTCCCCAAATAGAGGGGAATTAAGCCCTGGTTGTGTTGGCCTGTTGTTTATAAAGGACAAAGAAGCAAGACCTCAGTGTTCAGTGTTTGGACAGAGCAGAAAACTGCTGCAGCTTTGCGGACCAAACCTGTCAGGACCAATTGGGTAAACTCATTACGGCCGTACGTGCTCTGGTTAGGGTTTTCAAGTGTGTCGAGACAAAGAGAGGCAGAGGATTCACAGTTAGGGAGCTAACAGAAGCTTCTTTGTGTTACGAATATGCCAGCTCAACTTGTTAGTTTTGGGTGGCGTGGATGTTTAGCTGGAAAGATGATGCAATGGTCAATGCGCTTCGAGGAAATGCGGCGCGACGGGTTTTAGAGCTGGTTGCCAAAGCGAGACAGAATCGTTGCCACACTTTAGTCATTTATAATTGGAGTAATTGCGTTGCGTTTTAACTATGAGCCATATTTCACTGACGAAGAAGTGAAGTCAAGAATGGTTAAACGCATTTTACATAACCCAAATTGACGTGTTGGTGCTCTCACTGAGGAGGGTTTGGTGTTTTTGATAGTGGATTGAATGGTTGTGAAGCTTTAACCTGACTTTCTGCATTTATATTTTGAAGCGCGTTTTAATATGAGGAACTGTCCGTTTCTCTTTCATTTATTTATTAATTTTTTTTAGCTGGCATGTGGGTTAAATCAATGCAACAGCAGCACTCGTACACCTCTCTTTTTCAGCAGTAACTGTAAGGTGTGACGATATATATATATATATATATATATATATATATATATATATATATATATATATATATATATATATATATATATATATATATATTTAAACGCAGTGGTTAGGCCTTTGTGACGTTTCCGCTGTGCTCCTTTTCTGTACTGTGTTGCTTTGCTAAATACAGGATATCAGTTCTAAACTTTCTATTCATTTGACATTATCATCTGTTAGGACTTTTTCCCTTCCTTATTTCATGTTCATTTCTTGAAAGGACACACGTGCTGGAATGTCTCAGTTTTGTGTTACTATTGTGGTTAAAGCGGTTGTCAAGCATGATTACAGTATCTGGTGTTTCCTAAGTGTGGCAAGTGAGTCAGATGCAGCACAGAATGGCCTGTGGTCTGGGTAACCTGCCGCTCCCCTCAGGATTGGAACACTGGGACGCACAAGAAAACACGTGACCCTCGTGGCCTTCATTCTGGTGCCGTGTGGTTCCATCAAGTCACCGGAGTTCAGGGCATCTGTAGAAAGGGGAACTTCATCAGACGCTTCAGATCAGAGAAAGGAAACCGAGGGAGTGGTCAGGCGTGCGTTCTGTAACGCTTTTCTGTATTTGTGGACTTGTGAACGAGCCAACCGAGCACACTGAAGACTGGATTCTTGTGGAGGATTTGCCTCCTCCCTCTCTCTTCCCTCACTTCGTACCTCTCTCACCGGACCACAGCGAACGGAGGAAGCACATCTTTTCACAAGCTGCCTCTAATTGATACTGTTGAGCCCTGGGAACCCCAGTGCGTGGTTTTAGTACTCTGCAAAATGCGTGCAAAGCACAACAGCCTGCAGTGTGCCACCCTCTGGGACACCACAGGTTATTTACAACCAGACGAGCAGTCTGGCCCAGGTCCTCGTATAGTTTCATTTAAGTAAGTAAAAAAATAAAAATAAAATACCCACCGCACTTGGATGTGACGCTTGCCAAGCCTTTCATCAAATAGCTACACCGAGAGAGGGCAAGAGTTGAATCCAATCCAGAACTGTAATCTCAGCCTTAGGGGGCTTTTCACTAAATGGTTGTGTGCGGTTATTAAAGAATGAAAGCAGTTCTATATGTAGGTTAAGTTCCTACTTTTGCCTTGCTGGCTTTATGCTAATATTTCTGTGCTTCGTGCTTTTGCTATTCCTCACCAGCTACACCTGTATAGTTGTTTGAAGAAGTGCTTTTATTTCTAATAAGTCATGTTAAGTGAGGGCCATATATATTTTTTGTGTGTTTGGCTATATGTATGCGGCATGACAAAATCCAATCAAATGCGGTGTAAATTGACTAGTTCTTATGTAAGCTTGTCATGGCTCGGTGAGGCAGACGAGTCTGACATCTCTCCAGATGGAGAACAGCTTGTGTTGAATTGTATTTCACAGACCGAGCCAACTTTCTCGTTCTCTCTTGCTTGCTCTCCCTCTCTCCCTCTCTCTCTCTCTCTCTCTCTCTCTCTCTCTCTCTCTGTCATCATGAATAAAATCACACTGGTGACGGATTGATAGAATCGTGATGGTTTACAGGGCTGATTTCCGTGGTTTATTTTGGCTGAGCACTGACTCTCTCCGTATCTGTGGCCACGGTGTTTCTCCTCATCTTTGACCTCTCGCATGTGCGACTTTTCCCCCTCCGGCTGTTTTGCCAAGTGAGGTCTTCGTCTTCGCCAGGAGATGGATGCACACAATTGGACCAGAGTTTATTTTTGATCCGAGGAGGAAGTTTCGGTTGGGAGAAAGTGTGCGCAACTGTTTTTCCTTTTACCAGCCCCTGAGGTTTGAGGATGTGGAGAGAAGCGCTGTCAGCTGCTCTGACGGAATGAGACTTCTAAAAGGCACTCTCAAGAAAAAGAAATTTATAAACTGAGAGATATTTAAGGTATGCAAAAAAAAAAAAAAATTAAAAAGAGCAGAGCTGGCAAGAAAGAATGACTGATGGAGCATTATGGCATTAAATGGAAGGTCTTATCCTTGCATAGGCGTAATTTATCAAAAGATAATAATAATCCAAAGATATTTGTTGCTTTTTAAAGATTTCTTTTGGACAATTTTTTTTCAACGTTTTTTGTTGCCTTTTTTAAGTTTTTTAGGTAGGTAGTTGAAGATCTCAACCCCCCCCAATGTTGAACCCATAGTTATGCCCTCGGATCCTTGATTGTTTTAAGTGTGACTGTGAAGGCCTCGAGGCTGATCCGTTTCAGTCTGTGGTGAGCGTGTGTTGTCCTGACTGTGAACTCCGGCTGCTTTACGCTCTTCCAACATTTACCTGATGAGATGTTAAGAGGGCCCAAAACCACATTGGACCCCCCCCCCCCCAAAGTGGCTCTTCCAAACGTGTTCAGCCTCTACAGTAGACACATTTCTCGCCACCACATGCTGGAAACATCAGTGGCTGTTTTAATTTAGGAAGCAGTTTAAGGCCAATCCATCCACGGCCCCACTGGCTCACAAGCTTTGTTTTTCATCTGTGTGAGTGACTGCCCGGGGTCCTCGACAAAGACCCTCACCTTCAGACGCACGAGGCTCACGACGAGGTTCAAACAAACTGTCACTCAAACCATCTCTTTCTGCCGAAACAGAGATGACCCCGGGCAAGTCTTTTAGCCTCACGCTCAGGCTTAATGTTTTATTTTCCAGAAACAAGCGCCATTATCTCGAGAAAAAGATGGATTACGCTATCATGAGGATGACACTTTTATCAAGGAACTTTTTGAGGCGAGTCAATTTCTGTTTGGGCAAGAGGCGAAATTATCTTACCCTGCTGGCAGATTTCCACCACTCGTGTAAATACGAGAATACATTATCAGCCCTGAACACGAAATTAAATGACTTGCCTCCGCTTCTCATTTAGCACTACTCTGAAAAAAATGTGCTAATGCAGCGCGCCCATCACTCCACCTGATTGATGGAGCTGATGACTCTCCCACGTGACAGCTGAAGTAAAGGAAGGCAGACCTTGGGGGCTCGTTGAGGTCCTCGGGACCCGGGAAAGATGTTGGGAGACAACAGACATCGATCGATGATTATAATAATAATCTGTGATTATGCCACCTCTTAACACCGCACGTCCCGCACCTCATGTTCTCATTCTCCTCAGAAGCTATAGCGTCTACCACCGGCAGCTCAGGCAGAGGGTTATTAATTTTCAGTGATGGAACAATCCACCGTGGTTTCCCAGTGAGCACACAGATGGCTGACCCTTATTAGGAAAATAAGGATTTCATTAATTTCTTCATGCGGCCGTTGCAGAGCCCATTCATTCATTCAGTGAAGTGTAAATCCATAAAGGAAAATGAATGACTTATGTGTCTATTGCCTGCATTGTCACAGCATTAGACATTTGTATGTAAACTGTATTATCTGTGGGTGAAGTTCATATTGAGACATGAGGAAGTAAAACCTTAAAAAAAAAGTCTTTGAGTGTTTTTGTAGGTTTTGCGTTGCGCATGGCCAACAAGTACAGTTCAGATTGATGTCGGAGATGATGGTGTATCTCACACTTTACTGTTGGAGACGTTTGGCTGTAAATCATGTGGATGAATGATGGATATAGGTTGTCACGATGCACAGGTGAGTTGACAGGGCGCACGCTGGCATGTTTGCCTGCTCGATGAGCTTTTAATTAGCGGTAACAACTTGACATCAGCAAATGATGGGTCTTTGGAAATCAGGAAATTCAACTTGTGTGGAAGAGTAAAGGATGCATTTCTAATATATATATATATATATATATATATATATATATATATATATATATATATATATATATATATATATATATATATATATATATATATATATATATATATATATATATACCTGTTTTCACAATGCTCTGATCCCGAGGACAAAATGAATAGTCTTGTATAGATTATTCCTTTTTGCAAAGCTTTTTAGAAATTAAAGTTTTAAAAGGCAGAAATGGTGTTTATGGGACTCAAATTTCTGTTTACTGTACTTATTTATTTAACGCACAAAATGATCCCTCGTTCTTAGTTAGGCTGTGTAGTGGTTGCACATTTGTTTTTCCAGTGTAATTGGCTGTTGTTTTCATGATTAGTTGCAAAATTGCTAAATTGCAAGCTTGGCTTTCACGCCTGTGCAATTACTATTTCCCATCTGAGAGCCGTGATTCAACACAGGCCCAGGCCTCCTGGTGTAGTGTAGTGTAGTTATTCAAAAATCAGTACTTGAAATGTAAATAAGAACATTTTATGTTGAAATATATAAATGGAAAGCACTTCCTCGATTCAGTCAGATGTTTGTCCTGAGAATCATGCCGCATAAGCCTAATAGTTTTACAATACAGCATCTAAATGATTATATTGTTGGAAAGGAAACATTCAGAGCTTTTCTGCAATAATCACATAATCATCATTATGAATTACCTCATAGCATTTAGACCATCAAGACCTCTGGTTTCCTTCAAGAAACCAGCACACACCATGCCCAGTATCCGATTAATGGGAATAATAGCTATATGAAATATTGTTTATTCATTCTTGGAAGCCATCAGTGGTCTTTTTTTTTTTTTTTTTTCACGGTATTGCATTTCACGTATACAACCTAACCAATTCATCTCCATTCGAATAATTGACATCATTTTGAGCAGGGGAATCCTTGGCCAGGAAATGAAAGGCGGGGGGAGTGGAAACCTGACCGGAGCTGAAGAAGAGCCACAGGTCCATAGACTGTCTCTGCGTTGCCTGGTTTGATACGGGCATCACGGTTCCAGTTTTGTCCACAATAATTAAAAACTTGTTACTTACATGCAGTTCTGCAGGTTCCTTCATCTGAAACCCACAGATAATGCTGTAATAATGATAATATTGGCAAAGGTACCTAAAGCAATGTAACAGATGGATGATACTGCATGTTGTTCTCATCTAAACAGCTGCATCCTCAAAATAGATTTGGGATATATAGTTGTTAATAAAATAGAGGATTCTTCCAAAATCTTTAATTATTTGCAGATTTGCCTGACTTAGGAGGATTTCTGTGTAACTGTCAGTGGACTCCCAAGGGTGAGTCAGCTGCTGCAGCTGTAGACGCCCGGTCTAAACCAGATTAAGAGTTAAAACCTTTCAGTCCCTGGTCCACGTGCTGTTAAACTTCTCTTAATTTAGACCCCTACCTGTCTTTCTCAATGTGCAAAAGGGAACATATTGGTTGCTCGATGATTCATGACTAGGGGTGTTGAAATTAATCATTGCATCGATGCATCGCGATGTGGACCTGGACGATTCTGCATCGATGCAGTGACAGACTTATTTGTTGATGAAAACCATGTGTAGCAATATAGAATAATATTGAGGAGGTGACGCTTCGTGATTAGGGTTGGGCATTGTTTTGATTTTAACAATTCTGATTCCAATTCTGATTCTTCCTTTCGATTCCGATTCTTCTCGATTCCGATTCTTTGAAGGGTGGAGTTCAAACGGGTCACATGCTTATTTTATTGATAAGATGAATTTTTTAATTTTTATTCAATGGTGGTTTACAGTTCTACCGGGCTTTTTCAACGTAAAATAAACCCACACAACACAACAAGCGCCTGGAAGTACGGCGGGGTCTACGGAAACCCGAAACTTGCTCGTGTTGAATTTGGAACCGATGATCGGATTCGAAACCAAATTTTTCCAAACGATTCCTTTTGGAATCGTAATTTTTGAAACGATTCCAAGTAGGAAACCGGTTCTCGATGCCCAATCGAATCGTGACATCACGTGACACCCCTATTCGTGACATCACTGAAAGCTATCAAAAGAAAACTAGAACCTTAAAGGAACACGCCGACTTATTGGGAATTTAGCTTATTCACCGTAACCCCCAGAGTTAGACAAGTCGATACATACCCTTCTCATCTCCGTGCGTGCCTTAAAGCTGTCTGACGGTTCCAGCATTAGCTTAGCCCAGCACAGATCCTGCAGGTAACTGGTTCCAACTAGCCTACTGCTCCGAATTGTGACAAAAGTGACAAAATAACACCAACATGTTCCTATTTACATGTTGTGATTTGTAGAGTCACAGCGTGTACAAAAAAACAACGTAACATGAGACACAGCTGTCTTCTAACAGTAAACAAACCGGGAACTATATTCTCAGACAGGCTTGCTGCTAGCATGTCACTCCGCCCAAGTACTATATTCTTCCGCTTGAGAATATAGATCCCGGTTTGTTTACAGTTAGAAGACGGCTGTGTCTCATGTTACGTTTTTTTTGTACACGCTATGACTCTATAAATCACAACATGTAAATAGGAACACGTTGGCTGGTTATTTTGTCACTTATTCGGAGCAGTAGGATTACTGGAACCATTCACCTGCATGTTCTGTGCTGGCCTGATGCCGCTGGAGCCGTCAGACAGCGTTACAGCACACACAGAGATGAGAAGGGTATGTATCGACTTGTCTAACTCTGGGGGTTACGGTGAATAAGCTAAATTCCCAATAAGTCGCCGGGTTCCTTTAAAGTCGAGGCGCATTTGATGTTGAACAGAGAATTCATGAAAAGAATTGATGATTGACCTCAAAGTGCATCAAAACTGGTCAAACATCTTGATCTTATTTAAAAAAAAAAAACTGGAGCTGGAGATAGAACCAAGTTCTCTTCTATAAGTGCATGCACAATGTTTTGACCTCAACCCATTTCCACTTTGCGACAGCTCTAAACCTTGAAGCGGAGGTCACCTGCACATTCATAAACTTGGTGCCGGTGACCTGATGGCTACATGGATGTTCAGCTCTAAACATTTTAGCTTGCCTGCAGATAATGTCGTCCTGTTGTTGCCTTGTGGACAAACGGCAACGGTTAACAACATAACTTGGCAGCCGTGCTCTACATATAAATACATCATGCTATATTGTGTGTTATAATGAACCCAAAGTTGTTAGTCTCAACACACTAAGTAATCACTGTCCATCATAACTATGGATGCAGTATGCAGTATGACAAGACCCTAATGTAAAATGGGGAGCAGCTGAGCGCTTTAACCTTGTCGGTCCGCTATGATGCAAGTGTAGCGGTGTGTGGTGCAACCTTTGGCTGATCTAGGAGTCTATCTTCCTGCCAGCTTTGTGCAGTAGCCAACATTAGTTTTACTGGAACACTGGCCTTAGCTTGTCACAAAGAGACTTCATAAACATTTCATATGTTGTGCTGCCTTCCACATTTTCCACTTCAATTTTTTCTCATGGAATACAAATATTATTTTCTAATGCCCTCATTAGCAAATACTTGGGAAGTCAACCACACTTTATTAGCAGGAAAATATGGAAATATAAAATCACACCTAATGGCTAATGGTACTGCAAATGATGCATGTTAATGAGGCAGTCAAAGAATGCAAAAAAACATATACTAAATCTCATTGAAATCATTTATATCCGGACCCACTATTATGGACAAACAACCTTGGCATATCTCCAGCATCAGTCAACCAGAAGTGAACACTATTTCCTCATACAGTATATGTCTGCTAGGATTGACAGCAGATACTTGCATTATTTTCAGCAGCTTCGGTTTGGGTTATTAGCTCAAGTTGCTGATGTGTTTATGGCTATTGGGGCTGTGTTTATTTGAGCCGGATTTAAGGCTGTTTATTTGGGAGCAGCTTCTGAAGTATACGGTAGGCCCAGTCAGATAATTGTGAGATTTATGAGCTAGATAAAACACCAGCTCAGTGTGCAGAGTTTATCTCAGGAGTTTTGGTACAGCTAAATCATTGACTTTAGGGAAACCCATAAAATGATTATGCCTGGCTCCGAATGAACAGAAAGTACCTGCTAATTTTCCCTGAATGCTCTCTGATTGTGAGCAACTGCAAGCAGGGCTGACATTGACTAATGCAAAGTAATTATCCTGCTGCTTTTTTTTTCTACCCAGCTTTCTATGTAAATAGACTGACCCAAAACCTGTGCAATATCATGCATTATTCAAAAGTAAAATTGTCTACTCCTTTTTTCATGTTGCGTTCTAAGCATCCAAGTTAATGTCTTACTTACTTTTTGCATCCATTGCAGTCATAAATATGATCGTCATTATCTTTTTAACTGTTTTATAGTCACGTCTCTCTGATTCTGTCTTGTTTAAAGGATAAGGCTAATGTTACTCTCCTTTTCTCAAAAGCTATGGCACTGAGCACTGAGCCTATCCATTATTCTATTATTGAAGATGTAAATCTTAAAAAAAAAAAAAAAAAAAGAAGTTATCTCCTCACTGGGAACTGTAGATTTTACTAAACATTAACTAAACAGGAGTAAATGGTGCACTTGTTGAGGACTACTTTCAGTCGAGGATTAAAGGGGAACTATGCAGTTTGTTTTAGCTTAATTTACCTTAACTGAACAGCTTCGGAGTCATTGGAATGGTTATATGACTTTTTTTTTCGGGTTGACTTGGTGGTTGTCTCGCTTCCCTCTAGCGCCTGTGAGCGGAAAAACCACCCTTGCAACTTTGGGCCAGTGAGCTGCCGGCCTCGGAGTCAGGAAGTAACGTGTGATATCCGGTGTCGCGATGTAACAAATTGCTTCATGGCACTGCACACATACACGCCGCTACACACCCCCATCCAGGAACCGGATAGCTATAAGAACAAGGTAGCGATGGAGTTTTTCACACTATTGTCATGGCTGAGCTGGCAAAAAAGTAGCAGAAAGCTAGGAAAGCATCGTCGGAGGAACAGAGAAAGAGGAAACTGCAGACTGACCGAGCGAGGAGTCAGACACAAGTAAACATCGGACCTGCGTTTTCAGAATGGCGAGAACTGAGACAAACACAAGCCTGCAAATCCGATGCTGACCTGGCGTTCTTGCTGTTGCACTTGTCAGTATCTTTGATCAGAAACTTTATCTGCCACAGTGTTTCCTTGTCATCTTGATGATGGAAAACGCAAGTTGCTTCTGCTCTGACAGCATTCTAAGGCCATTGTAGGAAAAAAGAATAATATTCCGAGAAAAACCTCAGTGGACATGGCTCCGTGCATTCGCCGGCTTCTTTGAAAACAGATGCACATGACCAGAGGGAGAAGATTGGGGGGGGGGAGAGTCACCAACGAGTTGTTAAGACAGCATTGCCAAATATTTATTCCGAAGCTGTAGTTGGAGCTCTATAGAGAAACCTGCGAGCAAAAAGTGAGAAAACAGCGAAGAAATTGCCAAAACTGCATAGCGCCCCTTTAATACACATTTGTTGGTGCTCTAGTCAGTGCAAACGGAAGCCGGACGGTGTACATGGGATTGGAAATGAACTTAACTACTGTACCTACGCTGATGGTGATGATGGAACATGTCACCCAGTGCAATGGTGTGGCTTATTGATATGTTTTTAATGTTTGGACAACAATGGCATTCTATGGCACAGACAAATAAGCTGTATCTGACTTTGACTACACAAACAATACTTGTTAGCTGCATCAGTTTATTATTTGTTTTGGTCTGTTCTTGGTGTTTGTAAGTCTATATCCTTGACGTTCAGCTGCCGGGATTGCTCCGTTGCCGACAATTTGCCGAAATTATCCATGGATATCCATTGCCTTGGGCTTCCTTTTGTGTTGGCATTTTAAACTCTGGTCGTTTTTTTGAGGACTATGGTTAACTTTTCCCCAGATCTCTGCATGGTAGATCCAGACCCCTAGCTAGACTATCTGTCCATTCTGACTTTTCTGTTGCACGACTAAAACAACTTTTGAACCTACACGTTCCACCACAACAAGTTCCTTCCCAAGGCTATTTTGTAGCGCCACGGTGGCTCTGTGCGGAGTTTAGCGCCGCCCAAGACGATTGTGATTGGTTTAAAGAAATGCCAATAAACCAGAGCACGTTTTTCTCGCATCTCGGAATGCTGTGTGAACTAGCCAGACCCTCCTCCGCGGCGCTGTGGAGGTAGGTCTGGCAAAGCGAGACTAGGTGTTTGTTGTTACACAAAACCATCGGCGGAGCCGTAATGTAATTGAAAAAAGCAGGCACTTTGCAAAAAGACAGGTGATTGGATGAACACTGTGTCTATCACACTCTTGCCAAAGCCTGTCAAAGAAGAAATACTCTCTATCAGTTCTGATATAACTAATGCTATTGCAGCATCTACGCTAACATCTTTAGGAGAACGCATTACTCAAAGCCTGACAAGATGGATTTGTGTGGGATCTAATGGTATCGCGAGATTCCACCTGCCAGCCTAATTCTTAAAAACCCATATTCCTCTCCGAGATATTTCATCAGGAGCGTCATTGGTTTGAATGAGCCCTACATAGTGTTTTGCCCCAAAACCAAGGGCCCGTGGTGGCCTCTTATAGAGCTAACCAGCAAGAGACTGGTAATTGATTTGTTAAAGCCCCCCCTACTGGCTTGGCGAAATGAGATGACAAGTACAGTCCTGAGGCGTAACTAAGTGGAGTGAGGGATGAAGGGAAAAAAGAGGTCCATGACCCACAGGAAGATCAATACTACATGATGAGGCTGTGGAAATGGTGCTGCAGCTTTTTGTTCTCATTCAGGCCTTAGCAATAAACCAACCATTTTGCCACACCAGATGTTATCAGCAAAAACATATTTTAGTGACACAGGCCATTTGCTTTTACTGGCCATATGTACGACTATGTGGTTTTCCATACTACAGGCACAGAATCATTCTTTTTAACTGTCCATCATTGTAAGCGATATCAAGCACATACAATGCAATGTGGATCCCAAAGGCTAATGGTAGGCTATACCATGAAATGGAGTCCCACTACAAAGGAATGGAGACATCACTTGCTTATGCTGTGTTTTTTGTAGTTCAAATCATTAGAAGTTGTTGTCTGATGTGTTGTGAAAAATGGTGTTCATTAATTCCACCAAATACTGGCTTTTGCTTGAAACAATAATTTGCCGGGATAACATGAATAATACAATCAAAGGACACTAATGCAGATATGTTCATTCAACTGTAGTGCTTTATCAATCTGGTTGCATGTACAATAAAGAATCAGTGCAGTTCAGTGTTTGGCAGCATCACCTTCCGGCTCTGCATTTCCTTAGCCAAAACAGGGGATAGGTCAATTGCAAGTACACTTTTCAAGTCATAAAAATCCATATAGAGTACAAGTATTTATCTTTGAGGTTTAGAGAGAATTACTCGCCCTCAGGAAAGGCAGCTGAAGGTTGGACGGAATAATAGCTCACTTTGCACCTCATAAAAACCTGTGAGCACACCTCGAGTGCTGCAGCTGAAGGTCTCTCGCTGAAGGTCCTTCGCTTGCAGCCCTCAAAGCAGTCCATGAGGATTATAGAAGTGATGAGCAGGGCAGTACAGAGGATGACATCTGCCTTCACACCACTGATGTGTTTAGTTGTCTTCCCTGCTTCCTATATAAACCACAGTTTAAGGGTCATAGAAGAAGGACAAGACATCATGAATACTTTATTCCAGCAGCCTTTTCCTGCCACAGCTCCCATTCGACACTCCAAAGTGCTAAAGTGTGTATTTCTTTGCCACAAGATGCAAGACTCTGGCCTGGACCCTTGACTACTGAGCTGGACTAAATGTGTGCGCTGTGTGGTGTTTTAACCCAGTTTGCATGACTTGAATTTTTTATTTTAAGCTCCAGGAATGCACTCTTGTTGCACTGGCATAACAGGCATGGCAGAGAGCGGGTGTATCCATTGCATCCGCTGCAAATGATTTCATTATTCTGCAGCGGTTCACCAACACTCACCACTACTTTTGGGCAACGATAGCAGACTGAGCTAGAACTGAACTTTAGTGGATGAATTAGGAGGGGGATGAACTGACAGATGAGCGCTTTATTTCATCCTCACTCCCAACAGATACAGCATGTGTATTGGCCGGAGCTGTGTGGTCCGAGTCTTTTGTTACACTGGCAGACATTGTTGTCAGAGGACAATAGTCGTATCGATTATCTGAGCTCTGGTGAAAAAACAACAAGAAATAAGTCCATCTCCTATTTGGCTATTTGTAGTGAAACACTAGAAAAAAAGACCAGATATAGAATCAGATTTATGAGCTCAGATGGAAATTGCTTGGTCTCAATGTTGTGAAGTCGCTAGCTTTTGCTTTTGCTGAAATGATAAGCCAATTAATTTGGTTAATTGATTAAAAAGAAAATGTTGAAAGCAGTTTTTCCAATCAATTAAACATTAAGTTATTTATCAAGCAACAAGACTGAGTCTACAGCCATGCCAGCAACTCTGTGAAGCTGTAATTAGCAGCAGAGCTTTAAGCTAAATGCTAAATTCAGCTTGTTAACATGCAAAAAGTGACAATGCTAATATAAATATAATATTATTTACCAACTTCACCTTCCCCTCAGTTGCTAACGTTTGCTGACTAGCACTTGACAAGTACATACATAATACTGCTGAGGCTGATGGGAAATGCATTAGTTTTTCTTTAGATTAAGATTAAGATTAAAAAAAAAAAGTGAGGGGAATCACCCAAATCTTACAATTTATGCTCTAGGGACTTTGAATATCCACAGCAAATGCCATGGCAATCCATCCACTAGTTGTCCACTCCAAACGAAAAATGGTGACATTTGGTGGTGCTTTAGATAAAGTCAGGGGATCACAAAAATGTGTAGGATTCATCCTCTGGGGACCATGCATGTCTGCACAAAATGTCTTTGCAATTCATTAATTATATTTCAGTCTGGACCAAAGTGGCAGACTACCAAGGAACATTTCCATCCATGGAGCCAAACCGCTAGTGTGGCTCAAAAATGGGCTAATAAAAGATAGTAATATTATTAAAGTGACCATATTATGCTCATTTTCAGGTTCATAATTGTAATTTGAGATTGTATCAGAATACGTTTACATGGTTTAATTTAAAAAAAAAAACACTATATTTTTGTTGTACTGCACATTGCTGCAGCTCCTCTTTTCACCCTGTGTCAGGTCTCTGTTTTAGCTACAGAGTGAGACCTCTCAATTTCTGTCACAACTTTGTTGTCAGTCCCACATACGCAGTAGCTAGGTAAGGATTACATGAGCTAGCTAGCTGTTTCTCCAACTTCGGCCTGTACAAGGCACGATTAGCTGGGAGACTTCTTCTAAACGAATGCGCACTTCCAACTTTGCGTGGAATACCTGCAGAAGTTCTATACAATTTATTTTGTATATTACGGTGAATGTATGTGTGTTGTAGCAGTGTTTTGCCATTGAGAACGAGCTAGCATCCAAGCTCTAGCATGCTAACGGTTAGCACCCTAGGCCCCTCGATTCGGCTAGTGACGTAGAAAGCTGTGCAGATTTTGAACAGCTCACCCGAAGACTGAAGGCAGGACACATTCAGAAACCCATATCTCACTCAAAACAGCATGGATGTTTTTTTTTCAAAGTTTGTATGCATGTGGAAGCACCAGAGACACAAAATAACACCCCAAATCCCAGAAAAAGTGATTTATTTTTATAATACGGGCACTCTAAGATAAATGTATTGCTCTGCAGCTGAGCCGTAAGTCAAGATCTGAGAGGGAGGTATGCAGTACGTAGCCAAACATGTTTGACCAATGTGTAATTCTGGAGTGTATGGCTCACTAGGTAGGAGACCTGGAGTCTGTCCCACTCTTATAGTAATTCACTGACTTCTCCTAGGTCAAACAGACCGGTAAATCTCTCCTTTGAGAAGGCCCGTCCTCCTCTGAACTCTGTTATCAGGGATCTGACATGCTAGCAGGTTCATTTAATTAAACCCCACTGCTCTGTTCACAGCTGCATGTAGCTGTGTCTTACATGATCCGTCTCTGTCTCTCTTTTGCTTCAGCACGTTTTGGCTTCCAGTGAACACAAACTCACGCAGCTCTGTGAGGCTGATTGGACTGAAGGCCTAGGATTTGCAGAGCACCTGAGCTTAATTTGATGGCACTGGCACTACAAATAGCTGTAAATACGTCACAAGCAGGTGGTGTTCTGTAGGAATTCATGTAGCAGTTATCCAACAAGGCTTTAGGACTAGTGAATGAAGGAAAAAGCTGTGTTTACTAGCGTGGTTATTATTTTTCTTTGTTGTTAAATATTCATGTCTGAATTTCATTATTGACCTTTCGGTGTTTTGTGGAAAATTCATCTGGTTTCCGCAATTTCTTTAACTGATCACACTTATTAAATATTAATGTGGGCTTACATCACCATGTTTCATGTATTTAGCTCTAACGTTCAATAATACCATACAGATCAATTGCTTTGATGCTTTTATCCGTGCTAACATCATGGCTCTCTGGATATGGATGTCGGCCGATCCACCACTTTGGTTCAGACTGAAATATCTCAACAACTATTGGATGGCTTGCTATGAAATTTGGTACAGACATTCAGCTTCCCGCTTAGAGTGATGGTTTATCATTTTGGTGATCCTCTGACTTTTCATCCAGTGCCATCATGTTCATCATCTTTTCCAATACTTTGTTTATGACCAAATACCAGCAAAACTAATGAAATTCCCATCAGCCTCAGCTGTACTTTGTGTTGTTTTGCTAATTAACATATGTTAGCATGCTAACACGCTAAACTAAGATGGTGACCATTGTAAATATCTACCAGCTGCTTAGCATGCTAACCTTAGCATTTATACTGTTTGTAGACTCTTAAAAAAATTGCTTTAGGGCTGCAACTAATCATTATTTTCTTTGATTAATCGACTATTCGACAGTGAAACATCCCCCCTTGCATTTTTCCTGAGCTCAAAGGGACATTTATAATGTGTTTTGTTTTGTCTAAGAGTCCAAAACCCAAGTTATTTCATTTTAAACAAAGTACAATTAGGAAAAGATGTAAACCCTTACATCTTAGAATCTGGATAAAGAAAAAATGAAACAGTTTTGCTTGATAAATGACAATCATTTATTAAAATGGACGACGGTTAATTTTCAGTCCACTAATCATCTCTAAAGCACTAAGCGGCTTATCTTGTGCATTATGTTGCTATTCTGACTATCATAAGCTACTACATCAGGTGAATAGGGAAAGCAGTTTATTAATGCCCACAGTAGTCTTGAATATTTCATCATTACTAATCTGCCCCTGTGAGTCAGAGGATTGCAAACCGAGGCAAATGTAATTCATCACCACCTCACCGTTTTGGTCATTACCACAGAACTAGTAGCGGGATGAACATTCACCTTCTGTCAACATGTTATTTTTGAGATTATGGCTTCCTCGCTGCTTCATGAGGAAATTGGGTTGACACAGTGAATTTCTTTCCATTTAAGTAGCCTTAATACTTAATGCTGTTTTGTCTGCCCCTGGGGCCCGCTGAGTGCGCTTTGCACTTTTCTGGGCTGGCACACATTCTCATTACCCCTGGAAAAACTTCCTGTGTTCATGTAAAACGGTGTAACCTGATCTTGAGTCTTCTAATAGTTTGCGGGAGACTTAACATCCTCCACAATTTCCCATAAATAGAAAACGGCCCAGCAGACGATGTCGATGTAAAGGAACGGTGTGTGCCCGTTTAACACCTATAAATATCTGAGACGAGATTAACATTATCTGTTCGCTCTAGTGAGAGGAATTAGGGGTAATCAAAGGAGACAAAGGGACTTGCAGAGTGGTGCTCTCTCAGCTAATTTTTTGATATGGCTATGGCCTTTTCTTAAACCTTGACTTCTGTAATTGTTAAATTGTGTAGGGTAAAACTGAGATCTTAAATCAGTATATTTGGAAGTAATGTATTTGGCTTATAGATATGCAACTTAAAAAGTATCTTTGAATAGAAGCACAGAGTTTCAGTCCTAAAGTGTTGGAAAGAAGTAAACGCTGACCACATATACTCCATCAGAAGAAAGGGATTGCGAAAGGTTTACAAGACATCATGCGTTTTGTGGGGTAGGATGTTATTTGTTACTCCCTGACGAGCTAATCTATTTTCACCATCAACTTGTCACACTGGAACCCCCCCAAAGAGAAGATCAAATCTCAACCCTGCTGGATAATGGCTCTGCGAGTCCTTTAGGGCTGCTGATAGTGATTGCCTCTGCGTTGATTGGGAAGCAGTTAAAATTCAGCAGTGTGCGTTTGTTTGGGCGTATCGGGGCTGTGTGTGCGAGCTTGTGTGAGTAAACGCTTGTGTGTGTGTGTGTGTGTGTGCCTTTTTTTTTTTTTTTTTTTTTATGAGCTCGTCTAAGTGATTTCCCAGTGAGGGTGCATTTTACAGCCGGATTCCTCCAGGATGACTCTGACTGTTTGATAGAACAGCCCCATGGCGGCCTCCCAGTCTCCAGCCTCCATCATGTCTAACAGGTGGTCCATCAGATCACTGAGAACAAGAGGAAGCTGTATGTACCTTTTTTTCTTTTTTGTACCAGTAGTGCTACTTTTTTCTCCATCCAGAGAGGAAATTGAATCATAAACACTATATTTCTTAGATCAGCAATTGGCAGCCTAAGATGCTTTGCGGTTTTTGGTGTAAATGATCAAACAATTTCAGAAAACGGTAAGAAGGTAGTCACAGTTTATTGACTAATTTAAGGTTGCTGACGTTTCGTACGCTGTCTAAACTGTGCTGTGAACAAGCTGCTTCGTTTCATGATCCCACTATGAAGAACCTATAATAAAAACGGCGGGCACAGTTTATACAGCTGGAATGAGAAGAGTTGTAAAAGTGGTAATTGTTTCCAGTTGCACTTCCAGGTTATGTTATGTACTCAACAAGGGTTTATTACATATTTTGTGAAAATCCTTCAGATGATACAAGCTGTAGTTGCATTAATGAATTATTCAGAAAGAGAGTGGTCTATATGCTTAGCATGTACAGTATTGGAAGCTGTCCAATGTACCAAATACTTGCTCTTGGGGGGGGGGGATTGTTTGGTCTCTGTAAATTATAGAGTGTGGTCTAGACCTGCTCTATCTGGAAAGTTTACTGAGAAAACTCCTGTTGGGATTTGACACTATAAATAAAATTGAAATTGAATTGAATGGAGCACAGTTAGCGACGCTCTAAAGTGTTCTAATTGTGATTATTTTTATTTTTTTTTAAATCACAAAAAAAAAAAAAATCCTTACCCGTGAAATAAGATCAACTCCACCCCTTAAAGAATCAGAATCGATAAGAACCGGAATTCAAAAGGAAAAAAATCTGAATTGGAATCGGATTTGTTATAATCAAAACGATGCCCAACCCTACTGATAATCCCAGTGTCTCTAAACAAAAGCATACGTATGTAAATAAAAAATATTTTCCTCAATCTCCCACCACATACCTTTTCTAATACTCTTAGACATTGCAACAACATTGCCCAGGCAGGCTAAGAGCAGTGATGATTGGCTAGCCCAAAACCTGAGGGAACCAATGAGCAGCATGACCCTGCTGCACAGGTGGAAACCTATCATCTTGATAACACCTAGAGAGAAAACGTGGGAGGGGAAGAGAAATAACAGCTGGAGGGAAGAAAAACAAAACCTACAGCAGGTTCTCTGCCTCTGCTTGACACGTAACAGTTTGTAATGACACGTTCATATTTGTAATTGTGAATGAAAGTTCACACATCTAGTATCATCATCATCATCATCATCATCATGTTCATCTAAGAAGATGAACATGGTAAACATTATATCAGCATGTTAGCATTGTTTGTGAGCGTGCTGACATAACAGTTTTTTAGGTCCCATTGACCTAAAAAATTGATTCACGATGACTAATTTTAGTCTTCATGAGTTTTCACAGTTTACTGATTCATCTGCGTTATGTGAAACTGCACTTCCGCAACAGCTAGATCCTTATCTCATATTACACTCTATTACACTAAGAATTAATTGGGTTTAGTTAGGTTAATTACTTCAATCATACTTTTATCTAATCATAACACAGTCTACAGACTTCCCTTATTCTCAGCCAGAAGATAAACAAGAAAAATGATTATCCACTATTAATGCACATTTTATTTGTTTCTTCTACTTGTTTTTGTGCTGGTTACAACTATTCAGTATCCTTTTTTTTTCTTTTTTTTTTAAATGTAATATTTTAAGCTGTGCTGTAATCCCTCTTCTGCATGAACAATGTATACAGTATGTCAGAAACAAAGCTGTTTAGCATGACCAGCGAATGTCTTTTGTTTTGGCGTGAGCTCATTACATGATGGTGTGTTAAAATGCAAGGGGTCGGGGTGGGGGTTACTTGCGCCCCCAATTGCTGCTGAAGCTGACTTTTAATGGAATCTGATTTAAAAGCATGTGAATAATTCCCGTGGGGTTGTGGTTTGTAGGTCACTGTGCCATTATGGTTTGTTCCTGGTCTGTCTGAGGGAAGATGTATGCATGCATGCATACGTGTGTGTGTGTGTGTGTGTGTGTGTGTGTGTGTGTGTGTGTGTGTGTGTGTGTGTGTGTGTGTGTGTCTGGGTGTGTGTTGGTGGGGGAGGTGGAGCAGAGGCACAGAGGAGGCGTCGCCTGCTCGTCTGGGCAAAGCATCGTAGCTTCTCTCTCCACACTGCTGTCGGTGGACACGGAGAGAAACTATCCCCCCCTTAGGCTTGACCCACAAATCCTTTCCTCTGGGCAACAAAGGGATTATGGGAGAAATAGACTAATCTACTTTTGTGAATTTAACGCAAAGAGTGTGCCTACACGAGCCCTGGCATCAGCCTAACAACAAAAAAATATAGTTATTATTTTTTACCTTTTACCTTATTTATTTAATCGTCCAAAGCTAGACTTTTTGTATGTTATGCTTTGTGTGCAGAGCAAAGAAAGCAAACGCCTTGTTTTCTTTATTCAGGATACTTGAGAAGGAACACTGGGCTTGTAAGGGGGCCACCTGCAATAACAAATTACTCCCCAGTGTGTAGGAAACATCCAAAAGCAGCACTCTGGATGATTTTTTTCTTTGTCTTGATTTATTAATATTCTGCATATGCCGGAGGGTTGTGCCTGAAATATAACTGGAGGTGTTGCAAGATGAAAAATACACCTTCCCAGCTAGTTCTATTCAGTAGCACATACCAGAAATGACAGCTCGTTACTTGGACAAATGCTCGGGGAGAAACTTTCAACCTCAGAATGGTATTTCTGGCCGGCTCAACTCAAACATCTTTGATCTCTTCTTTCTGTTTATATCTGGATGTCGTGTCTTTATCTGCCGGGGAGGTGGGAGTGGAGTGACAGTGAGTGGAGAAGACTGAATAAGGATGAACTTATCATCTTGTCTTCTTGTGCAGGGTTTCACCGAAAGCTGGCTCTGTTTTCACTTGTTTTAAATGTTGCTGTCTCGATGGTGTGATACGGCGTATCCCAGGCTAATTTAAACAGTCCAGGGAGAAATTAAGCTCAGGGATTTTCCGCAGTGAAGGTTAGCACGCTGGACTGGCTGCAAGCAGATAAAGCAAAAGCTTCTTGGCAGCGATCACGTTATAGTTCCTCCACAGACATCCCTAGATAGTTTGGAAATTAGCCTACATTGGTTTGCACATACTGTAAAATGATTGTTTCCCCTCCACATTTGGCCTGATGATGAAAGATTGTGTGATATTCTTGTTGGCTGATATTTATCTTAGCAGGAAGAGCTTTTGATTTTGCACCACAGGAAGAACATGTGGGTAGTCTTTGTGTTGCACAGCGCTGGATTGTGTTTGACTCATTTCCAGACTAAATCCCAGATGCTGGACCTGGGTGGTCACACCCATAGCGATGTTGCACAATGCCTGTTTGCTGCCTCTTGTTTGTTAACCAAATTTTGAGCCAGATGGGTCGTGCTTTTCTGAGGGTGGAGATGGTCCAACAGGATGGCTATGTTTTATCATTCTGGCCTAAATATAAGATGATTTATTTATTTTTTTATCATAAGACATCCCCGCTTTTCCAACACCTATTACTGTAAATTGACTTTTTGACAATAAGAAACTTTTTTATCGGACTAGTCCTCTTGGGAAAGTTTCACTGAGATACTGTTAGATGCTGTTTTCTCTTGTAGAAGTGAAACGTAATAAAGCTGAACCTAAATCCTTTATGTGTAGGGTTGTTTTTGCAGCTTTAGGGCTGACTAAGTCTACAAGACCCACTATAAGACTTAAAGAAACTAGCTAGCCTACCAACATTAAGGCTCCAAACAACGAAAACCTCTGCAGTCTCAAATATGTAAGCGTCTAGTCCTCAAATATAATATGAACCCCACCTTTTCAAACATAACTTCCAGAAAAAAAAAATATTGTCTTCTATTTATATTTGGGCCTATATATTTGGTTGTTATTCATGAAAATGGCAAACTATAATGAAATCGTACCATTTTATTATTAGAACTATGACCCGACCGAGACTGGATTATTGAGTCTGCTACCGATAATTGAGAGTTTAAACAACTCTGATAACAATAAACGCATAATATCTATTACATTTATTTAATACAGACCCCTTACATTTTTACAGAAAGAATAGGTACCAACATTACAGCGTATACAGTAAGTTAAACAATAATGTAATAGAGACACTGTTTCTAAATGACCTCAAACCTAGTTTGGCATTTTTTCTACTGCAATTTATTGCGACTTACTGGCTGACATAGACACAACGCTGATTTATCTGAAAACGACCGACTTGGCTGATTAATCGGTATATTTCCAATTAGGTAAACCAAAAGACACTTTGTTAAAAATAATTTACATTATCAAATGATAGACAAGACCACTGAAGTTACATCAAAGTTCATTTTACTTGAGAACCCAACAAGTAGGCCTTCTCCGCACTACAGAATAGTGCAGACAGTGACCTAACGAAAAGCTCTCTACGGCTGCTTTTTATAATACAGAGTGAAATGTAATAAATCATGGTACAAGAGTTGGTGTCGTCAGTTGTTATCTGGTAAGAGTCGATGGCGTCTCCCCTGTCTGGTCTGCGAGGGCATGTATGCCCTCAGGAACACACCGTGCTCAGACAAGGACACGCAATGGCTCCATGTTATCTTGTTTAGAGTATTCAGTATAATATTATTCTATGCAAACAGTTTAATACTAACAAGAGAGAAAGTATGTAAATCAAAATTTCTCTAACACACTTTTTTTCTTTTTTTTTTTTTTTGGGAAAATATTCAGAATCTTGTCCACATCCAACCTGTCGGGTGAAGAAGGAGAGAATGGCTGTTGTCCATGAAACATTCAGACATGTTTGCTTTTCTCAGCCTGCAGGCTTCTTGCACAAGCTTGGGTGTCCCTGTTCTCTCGGGCTCCCTGTAAGAAATGAACGAGGCTCTGGTGACTTGTCGATCTCGATACTCACAGTGTGGTCACACGGTTAGACTGACTCGTTCATTTTATCGCTTAAATGCTACCACGAGAGACGCCTGGATTTCAAACAGATGTTGCTTTTACCGCTGCGTAACATTAACTATCGTATGTCCCAACAGTGAGACGCGCCACTCTGTCCAGGGGGGCAACGTGCATCCTCTGTGTTGCCGTTTACTCAACCTTATCGGAGCTGATTTGAAACACGCCCCCGTCGCATGGAAACGGGAGCACTGCTACATCCAGGCCACTCCCAGGCATCCATCACAGACTGTAACAAGCTGCTGAGAGCCGCTCGAAGGGCGCGTGTTTTATGTGACATACGCGCTCGGCGCTGACGGATGTGCGGTGACAGTTGTGAGATATGGCCTGCAGGACATCCAGGACGGCGATTGTAGTGTCTGATGAGTGGCATCAACAGCCCGCTGCTCTCTGAACCCCTTTTCTCATCTGCTGTTAGCAGCGGATAAGGCAGCTCTAAAGCCTCTTGTGTAAGAGACCCGGTCAGACGGGACAGGAGGGGGGAGGTGTGGGGGAGGACAGGGGATGACGTAAGTGTCCTCCTGTTTCTTCCTTTCATTCTCCCCTGATCCCTGATCCCGAGCGCTCGGGAGGTCAGCGGAGCGGAGTCGCTGACCCTAATTCCTTAAGGAAAGGTTTCCTGAGAAGCTCCCTGCCCCCCCTTTCTTTTTTTGGCGGCTGACCTGGAAACAGCGCAGAGAGCAGCGGACGCAGACGAGGCTGCTTGTTTGTGGAGACTTCAGACGCTGAAGGCCCCGAACCTGCCTACCCTGGCCTTTTTTTTTTTGATCCGATGAAGACACGGCTCCCATCTGTTTCCTGATCGCAAGGGCTGCGGCATTCAGAGTCCGATCGGATGAAGACAAACGAACTAACGGAAGGATGAGTCACGGCTTCATTCTCATGTTATGACAAGTCCTTCTGCTCGAGTGCGTGAGGCTTGAGGTGTTGACGTACCATACCGTACCACGAGGCAGCGCGGTGGCTCAGTGGTTAGCACTTCTGCCTCACCGCAAGAAGGTTCTGGGTTCGAGTCCAGGGTCGTTCCGGGCCTTCCTGTGTGGAGTTTGCATGTTCTCCCCGTGTTTGCGTGGGTTTCCTCCAGGTGCTCTGGTTTCTTCCCACCATAAAGACATGCATACTAGGACTACAGTTGAAAATTAGCCGACTGGCTAACACTGCCGCATTGGAAGAAGAGTAAACCCATCCAGGCATGGCTCCTGCGACCTTTTGTCAATGGTCCCCTCTCCCAACAGAGCGGGTGTCTTTGTTCCTGGAGCCTTTCTTTACAGAAATGTCGATTAATGTGCATTGTCCTAATCAAATAAACGTACTTACGTGTTTGTCAAATGACTGTGAGGGCCGTAGTGTGTCAGGCGTCGTTATGAACAGATAAGCACAAACGGTAGACATTTTCGGTCTCTAACTTTACCATAACATCGCCACGTTTCCTCGGCAGGGTGCCATTGTTTGCTCTGTCAATAAACCAGCCAACTCACAATGTAGGACAAACTTTCTCGCCGTGCTCTCCTCAGGAAGCCAGTGTCTCCCTTTCATCCGCCTCCACACTCAAACCCATCCGTCTCCTTTCTCCCGTGTCTGTCCTCGTGACGCACCTGTCAGCTCCACTGCCCTCCCCCTGAAGAAGAGTAAACCCATTCAGGCATGGCTCCTGCGACCTTTTTGTCAATGGTCCCCTCTCCCAACAGAGCGGGTGCCTTTGTTCCTGGAGCCTTTCTTACCAGGTTTTCAGGCAATCAGCGAGGGGGCATCCGTCTTCCCATTGAGGGAGGCGTGGCGTTCGCCGCTTGCCGGGTGCGATAATGGACCACACATGGTCGTGCTTCAGCGGCTCACCAAGACTCTGGGGCCTTGGTGCGTGGGCACAGGCCCTGGCTCTGCCTCCTCTCCCTCCAACCCTGCCCATAAAGCGCTCTTCTTCTCAGCCTTTTGTCAAGGGCCCTTTCACTTAGCCTGAGCTCTCCCGGGGCCCTTTGTCCTCCTATCTGGGGGCCCAGCGCCTCAGCGTCCACTCCCTCAGCTTTTGTTCACTCCACCTACAATATGCCACCAACAAGTTTTCCAGAAATGCAATGAATGCAAGTCTTTCTGTCAGTGTGAATGTGCCTAAGTAAAGAAAGAGAAAAGATTTTTTATTTTTTTATTTCATGTTGCTCAGGAGGTTTTGCCAACGATTTGAGCGGTTTATTGAGCTGAGCTGATGATATGGATAAAGTCATTGGGAAACAAGATGTCAAAAAAACAAAACCAATATCCCAGCATTCCTTTCCTTCCTGAAAATGAAATGAGGAGTCCGTTAATTTAACATTTTTCCTGAGTGAGGGATTGTTGTTTACGTGGTGCTGTTTCTAATATTGGCTCTGAATTAAGTTTTATTAGTGAATTAAAACCTCATGCATGCTTTAATGGCAAACAACTCAGCAATACAGTTCAACCCTCAGTCCCAGGAGAATGAGTACACAGACCACATGAATCCCAACAAGGGCTTTTTTTTTTTTTTTTATCAAACCTGTAGACATATTTATCATACTTGACAGAATTAAAGAGCCAAAAAAAAACAGGCGTCAGAAGTCTGGATACTACACTTAAAACGTAATATATGTCCCTCTTTCTCCACATCCACTAACATGTCTGACTTTGCGATAATAAATCTTTATAACCGAGGCTTATTAAGTTTACTTTTTTTATCTGTAGAGTTGAGCTTTTTGATGTTTGACGCACACGTCAGGGAGGTTTCTTTTTTTTTTTTTCTTTCATTATATTGGAGGACTTTCTAATTTAGAAAACTTCTGTCAAGCCCCTTAGCAGTGGTACCACCCTGACACTTTATTAACATGAGGCATATAGGATGGTAATGATGTAAATTGAATTAAATGCCCATCCTTCTTCGACTAAAATTTAATTGCAGCCAGTTTAAACTATAAAAAGAGATGTCATTTTATGTACCTCAAGAAATCATTCAGCAGTTTGCTCTGGTTGAAACCATACGGATGGCATTGATTTGTTGGTGCTGCCATGCTGCCTGCACAGACCTGCAAGAGTGAAGCGTAACATTCAATTGCGAATGCCGGTCCATTTAAGTAATAAGTCCCCCGCACCACATGGTCCTTTGTTGTTTTACCGCAAACCAGGAATACAGTACGGGGAAACATCAAAGGGAAACAGTTAGGCTACCTCTTGGGTAGCCTTACCAGCCTTAAAAAAATCTGTTTTTTTCCCCCCCTGTTTGATTCAGGTCACCATGCTGCCTGTAGTATTTCACACAGTTTATACAAAGTCCAAGTAAGTTTTTGAGGTATTGGTGGGTTAGAAAGTTTCCATCCAATGAGCTGGGTTAGATTCTTTTCATAATATCTATCCGACCCATGTAAACTGATCAACCCTCTTTACTGAACATCATTTTTATTGCCACTAACTCTCTGTAACATCAGTCATCCCAGACCTTTTATAACCCCTTATCAAAGAAATACAAGCACTGGGGCCAGTGTGCTGCCCTTACTTCCACATTTGTCGGAGGAGTTTTAAACAGTGTTTTGCTCCTCACGATACTAACTTCATTTAAAATGTCAGCGTATTCCATCAACACCTGGGACTGTTTCTCAATTTCAACACAAGTCTCTCAGGGAAATATTGAAATTGAGAAACTCTCCCTGTGGAGTTCCACAACTCTGATCATTTACGCCAGCCAGTTAGGAAGAAAAAAAAACACAAGCAAGCTGTCTGTTTAACACTCAGGCCTACCCTCAGGACAGAGCAACTATAGATTGCTGTTGTGTGATACACGCTCCTCAGAAGAGGAGACCCAACCAAACACATCGATTACTGCCCACTTCATCCAATTGATTCCGTTCACTTTCGTCCCACTGTAATTCAAAGCTAATGACACAGCCTCATCAATGTGCACAGTATATCCGAAATTAGTTTTTAATATTTGATATCTTGTTTCGTATATATTGTACAATGTGGCGTTTTTGTAAGCCCAACATTGGCAGTGTAGAACAAATGGTTTTAGAAAATCCAATAGTGCTGACTGCTGCAGTGTACGTTGTGTCTTAGTTTGGAATTCAATTTAGACCGAAAATGGGAACTGAAGGAAATTGCCTGTGAATTTTATTGACTCAGAGACAGAGATTAGCTTTGGGAAAGTCTTTTGTGGTCCAGTGACAAGATTGACAATACAATAAAAAGAAGACATGGAGACACAGGAGGAAACATTACTGTTAATAGAGAAGGTTTTCCGTTTTTGTCCATTTCAAGGCACAAAGACTTATTATTGGAGGCATGTACGCTGAATTTGTAACAGTAAAATGTCTGATTTGTTCGCTTTGGTTTCAGATTGGTGTTTCCTTTCCTTTGGGATGAGTTGGTTTTTCAATTTAGCAGTGTAAATAATCTGTGTATTGTGTACATGCTGTGTGTACAGCTCTGCATTTGTCTCAAATGGAGGGCAAAGAGTTTGCCTGAAGTAAAAGATGAGCCGTGTGTGAAGATGGCGAGCACTTTAAAAGCTCTTTAGTAACACATGGAATCAACTCCTGTGTTCACTTGTGTTTGACTTCTGTATTTGAGAGATTCAACACTTTCTAAATGGAAAACTAAGGGAGGGAATCCAAAGTTTGTTAAAAAAAAAAAAAAAAAAACAAAGCACAGGCACTGGTTACGGAGGTGGTGTGGTTTGTGTGATTTGGTGGCCATAAAATTTCAAATGCGTAAATGAGCTCCTTTGCAAAAGTGCAAATTGACACCATGTGGAAGACAAAGCATTTAAAAACACGTAAGAGACTATTTAGGTTCCTCTTGGACATGTTTATAGGTTTACAAGTCAGTGTCTCACGCAATGGCAGCTGGCGTTGGAGATATTTAGGTTTCTTTTTGCTGCAGGCCATGGATATGGACCTGATATAATGTTTTGCATTCCTGATTGTTTCTTTCCTTTTATATTCATCTGTTTCTCTCTGTTCATTGTTCTGTTGCACATTTAAACACTGTTTACCAAGTGGTTTTATCTCATTTTGCAACATATAAGCATCAACCCCCTAAAGCCTCGTTTCCAATTGAAGTTAAAATAAATACCAGATTAGCATCGTGCCTTAACCTGACTTCCCCCCCTGTGTACCAGCTCACATTGGCCCTGACTATCTGAGATCAAGCAAAACTTTAATGAGGCAACAATGTCAGCTATCGGGGGTGAAATCAGTCCAGTCTGTCATAGAAAGACCCTCGCTTATCCCTGAAGGAACACCAAACCACCAAATCCTGACAGCCTCCACACACACTCACATGGCTGTCGATGGGGGCTCTCGATCTCTTTGTGAGCGGGCTACATGTGCCTTCAATTATGGCTAGGAACTGGAGCCCAAATGAGGGAGTACAAAAAAAAAAAAAAAAAGAGCAGTGTGAGAACACTGGCCTGTTGTGATAGTATCTAATGAAATCACTCAGAGCTGCATCCTTGAACGCTGCCATTCATTAATGTAATGCTTCTTTGTGTATGTGCATGTGTCCCAATTCAAATAAGCTTTCAAGCTGTGTTGTGGTGGCTGCCTTGCGGTGAGCAGAGAGAAGCTGCTAGAAGCCTGCATTAGAGGTTTATATAAAGCTAATGCGGGTATTATGTGAAAAAAAGAGAGCAAAGCAATAAATTGCTCTCTTTCTCCTGGTCTCCATCTGCCTATTTTCTCTTGCCCCTCTATTGCCTTTAGCTGATTGGTTCTCACGATTTGTTTGTGTTTGATTGATTGCACAGGGATTCTAGAAAATAGCCACTAATCACAACAATGCAGGAAGACGAGCTCCCGGAGCACTCCTGCATTCGGGCAGCATCTTCATATTCAAACCGAAGAGTCTCGTAGCTGTGAGGAGAACTGGGACGCGACGCAGCTGTTTCGAATGCTGCGCGTATAAGATGGTCGGGGCACTAAAGATGTCCTCTCCTTTCTGCTCCACTGGCATTCTCAAAGGCTCTTCCTGCACTTAAGCCCCCGTGCAATAAACATCAGCGAGCGGAGGCCTCTGCGTTGATGTTCCATGATTCAGGCTCATCCTTCAGGGCTGCCGTGCCTGGTAAAGCCCCTCTATGCAAACAGTGTTTGGGAAGAAGGATGGCAAAATGTTGGACAGGCCATCCATTCGCTCATTTGTTGAGCTCTGGCTTGCACAGGATTTTTCCATCCCACTCTTCTGGTCCTCTCCATCTGGCGCGGGTCTCCCTGAACCCCTTCATGGGTCAGTATTCCCCGAGCCCAAATCCGAATGCTTAAACGTCCCCAGTGGCGGGCCAGGTTGGATGGTGCTTGAACGCTACACGGCGCACGAAGAGTAGCCTCCCCTGCCTTGATCTCGTGCTCCATGTGGAAAGAGACTCCACTCTAAACGGGAGAGGAGGAGCAAATCAAACACATTTATTACCACATGGCTGAAAAGGTCAGAGCATAACAAAAGCCCTCCTGTTGTGAGGAGGAGTGCTGTGGAGTGGCCCCCCTCCGAACAGAGCCTGGGTGACTACTGCAGCATTAGACATGGGTCAGGCCGAGGGGAAACTGTGAGGTAGAACTAGATTGAGAACAAAGACCTTGTTCTTGATTCTCCTCCGACTGTGACGTTTATTTAATAAAAACCTCTCTGGTGAAATTTTCCACTTTAGTATTAAAGTGGATAAAAAGCCAACCAGACACGGACAAATGCAATTATTTGACTTGGTGACCAGACAGTCAAGTTAATTCGAATATTAAAGTTTATTAGAAATGTAGTGTCACGTTCATAGTTATTTCTTCTTGCAATCTGGTTAGCAGATGCTACTTTTGATAACATTTTATTCTAGGAATTATCAAATGGTCAAATTTGGCAGCTTTTTCTGTTTTCTTAAATTATTTTTGAAAATCATTTCTCCTCAGCTATAAAACAGTTTTTGTTGGCCACATCAGCTATGTCGGTTTGTGGGTCAGATGGTCCCCCTACCTTTGTTCCAGACTTGCAATATCGCAAAAACTTTTGGATGAATAGCTTTGGAAGCGTACAGGTGCCTGTGCATCAGTATGTGGAAGTGCAGGGGTTCCAAATGAAAGGTGAAAACCATCTGGTGGAAAGTTCTCACCTCTGACTGCCCACCCACCACACTTTCCCCAATGAAGATAGAAGTAGTTACAGAAAGCAACAGCTTAAGAAGAGGAAAAAGAAGAGTTAGTGCCTGGAAAAAAAGGTGTGTGTGTGTGTGTGTGTGTGTGTGTGTGTGTGTGTGTGTGTGTGTGTGTGTGTGTGTGTGTGTGTGCATGCGTCTACTGGAGCGACCCAGCAGCCCTGCACATGCTGACAGATTTATTGGATACAATAATCAGAGTGTATTTCACCCTGCTGTGCTCTGCACATGCAGCTCCTGTAATTGGCTCTTACACCTGGAATCCACAATAATCATCAGACAACTTTACACTTTGACATTCAGGTGATTTGCTTGCAATGCTCCTGGTTTGCGGAGTGATCCACAAGAGTTGCTTTAATATGAAGAGTAGCAACAACATTCATAGGCTTTGTTGAAATTAAATATTGGATTCTTTAGCCTACAAAATACCATTTAAGTGTTGGTCAATTGTTCAATTAATGTCTAGTTTATTAGAAGGTAATAGAGACCGACTTCCAGACAGCTTTATCAAACAGGGCAGTGGCCCTAAGGCCTCTGCTGGACATCAGAGGTTTAAGCAGGACTCATACGTGCCCCTGGCAACTTCACACCATGGGATTTCATGCCGGGCTGCCAGGATTCCTGCTCTGCCAGCCCGGTTGGCTGGATGGAAGTGTGGCTCGCTGGTTGGTTGGTTGGTTTGCTGGCTGGCTGGTTAGCTGTATGGGGATCAGCTCTCAGGTCGTGCCCTATTGTGCCCATCCCATACTGCACAAAGGGCTGATCAGGGATGCTACACAGCAGGCGCGGGCATTCACCGAGCTAAAACACACTGCAGTGCTGGACGAGCATGCCCAGACTCAGTGTCTCAGTGTCCCAGTGTTTGCTTGTCTACTGTGCCACGAAATGGAGTGAGTGTGTATAATTGTGCCAGTGGAGCAATGCAAATACCCTCCCTGAAGGGAAGACTTACCCACTTAGTTAGGGGATGTGTCTGTGAAGTTAGGGGATGCTGCTGCTGGATGAATTGGACACAGTGTTGCATGTTGCACTCTGAAGAACACTTTGATCCTTTTGAGTGAGCCTTGAGTGAGATGAAGTGAGCGTTTTATATGCAAGTAGGTTTGCACTATGATATAAAATGTTACAAAAACACACGCTCAACACCTTCAGCAAAGCTTGAGGCAATGGATCCTGTATTTTCCATTTTATTGTCAGAAATGTTTTTTCTTTTGTATCTTGATCAAATGGATACGTTGCAACTAGGGCTGGGCGATATGGAGGAAATCAGATATCACAATATTATTGGCCCGAATACCTTGATGTCAATATTGCGACGATATTGTAGGGTTGACAATTGGTGCTTCAACAAAATATTTTCGCAGTGAGATTTTAGATAAATAAGTGGCTATAATGACTATAATATAAAGTCGGAGGGTTAGACAAATAATAGAACATTTAGAGGAAGCAGGTGGTGGGAAAACCCAGCATATATAATGCAGTGTTAATGACGCAAACCGATGATGGAGAATATTGAAGGAAATAATTGTTCCATTAGGGGTACGGAGTAGATACAGCCCAGATCCAAACCTCATTAATAACTTTTATCCTGATTGTCCATCGCCATGTATGTCCTCCATCTACTCTCCTGCCTTTCATCAATTACAGAGATGGAGGGGAGGCATCAGGTGTCCACAGACGGGGATAATAGTGTAACACCCTCCGCTTCATTTGCTCTCAGGAACGGAAGGGGAAAAAGACATTTTTTTCCTCTACCGTAAATTAATATAATTGGTTAGTTTGACGGGGGCGACAAGGATGAAGAAAAATGTTATAGTTCTCACTCAGAGATTTGCAGAACGTTGGCTATTTTCAGGTCAATAAATACAAATGAAATAGCATGACATTTTTCCTCTGCCTAACTAACAAAAAATGGTCATACTTAAAAAATCCATCTTGTGTAAAAAGAAAAAAGGAAAAACGCTATTCAACGCTTCCCTGAGGCTGTTTTCTTTAATAAAGAGCTTTTATTATGGGCTTACTAATCGCATATGTCGAAAGGAAGAAAGCAGCCATTCATTCTTGACAATAGGGATTTTATGGCGGTCTCCTTGGTGGTTGGTAGTGAGCTACCCCGCAACCACTTTCCCTGTTTGTCCTCTCTTAGCCTTCCTCGTCTTTCACTCACTGCGCTGCCCTCTTGTTCAAGCTACAATATCAAAACATTCAGTGACAATTTGATACTAGAGTTATTAATTACATTTTAGCCTGAAGATAAAGAAATGGAGAGCTCTGAAAGTAAGCCAAAACTAATTTGGACTATTACTCCATGTTGAATGGGACCCAGGTGCTTTTTTTTTTCTCTCTGGCTGAGCTAGTCGTAAAATGTTGACGCTTGATTACATTTTATCTTGTTTGGTGTCCATTGCTGGTGGCTGGCAGGTCTCATCCATATACCCGTGCTTTAGGAAGCTTTTTGTAACAATGCCCCAAAATAGTGATTTTTTTTTTCCCCTCTCATTTGGCAAATTACTTCCCCCCACCCCATCTGGGTGCATTTCATCTCCATCACACTATGAATTAATAATTGATGTATTCAAATGAGCTTATTGAGAGTTGGATTGCTTTTCCGATGCTACTGAATACATTAATTACAGCAGCCTAAAGGCACAAAATAGGACATTATTTATCTTTCATTTCATGAAAAGATTTGAGAGCATAAATATTATTTTAAATAGGCTATTACAATTACGTTTAGACATTATTTTTAATTTATTACCTTAGTTGTACAACATTTTAGTAAAGAAAACCAATGGAATATGTACGCTTGGCCTTAAGAAAATACTTTTTTTTTCTATATAAGGTACTTTAAGTGTGTGAGTGCAGTGGAGGTAGGCCATTAATGACCTGCTAGCATGCCCATGGGAAGAAACATTAGACAAAAGAGTTTGCCGGAAACATTGAGCGGGCTACCTCGATGTCTCTGTGGGCAGTCTAAAAATACCACTGTGCCTCTTTCAGATATTGAAGCCGGGTGATGACATATAGTTGGCAGACCTTCGATCACTTTCGCCAAACTCCCACCAGAGTTGATTTTCTTTTCATATGCTGTCACAAATGGAAATCCTTATAAGCCTTGTATTTTAAAGGGCTCACGTTCTCGTCATTGTTTCAATATAAAGTTAGTCTGTACTATTATACACTGTGTACACAGTACTGTACCTTTAAATCCTATTATTTCCCGGATAGATGACCCAGCACAATGCATTCATTGGTGACAATAGTTTGCTTATTTTCATGTACTTTTGCTTCATGCTTTGGATGATTTTTTAAAAAGGTTTTATTCTGGTCATACGTCTCCATTTCACCCACAGCTTCATCTCAAATTCATTGAGTAGTTGTAAAGGGAAAATTCTGATGACATGTCCTTGGTTTTTCAATCTCCTTTCTAATATCCAGTCTCATCTCCTGTGTGTGCACCCACTGCTTCGACTCAAAGCCAATCAATCTTCAATTTCAGATAGTCTCTTTCCGTGGGATCCTGTATTCATTGCAGTTTTCTCCACCCTGCTGGCGCCTTCACATTATAAGTGAAATTGTTCCAGGGGTAAAGAGGTTAGCTCTCACAGGATTATTTCTCAGACAAGGAGATAGCAGGAGCATTTCTCATGGAAATGCTTTTGAACTCCGCAAAAAGGGTTTAGGGATACGCCCAGATAGAAAATTGTTTTACTCTGGGTTTATAATGACATGGTCTACAGCTCTGCGTAACAAATCGTCCTTCATTAGAGGCTCATTTATGCAAATGATAAATTACATAGCGGAGGAATAAAAAGCAAGGCTCTTTTGGGGTCAAGGTAAGAAATGATAATTTGATCCCGAACAAAGAACAACTTAAACACGAGAAAGCTTTTTGACTGTTGACTATTAAGCCTTTTCTGTTCACATGTCTGTGTTTTTCGTGATTTCATGTAACACGTTTCTAAAAATGTTCAGTTGAGCAAGTGCTTTTGTTAACATTAGTAGGGTCTCTGGGTTCACCGCAATTATTCCAATTAGTGGTATTGTGTACAGTATGATGCATAGGCACGGAAAGCTTACATAATAGCATTATCCCCCTTGCATTTCCATACCCCATATATAAGTAAACAAGCCCTTTACTTATGTAATTCTAAAGAAGGGTAAAACTTTACTTTCTCAGCCCGTTTCAGTCCACATTGTGACAAAGCAAACACATTGTGACAGATTAGGCTCCAGACAAGTTGAGGTGCAATTGAGGCTGGCAGCACGAGGTACATGATCGAGACAGAGCAATGGGAGGTGGAGCAGTTTTTCAGGGGCTCCTCTTATTAGTGGCCACACGATCCCCTCGTTCCTTTGGGAGTCGGCGTACAGGCGCGCTGTCGGGGGGAGGAATGTGCTGCCGGCTGGTTTGCAGTGCACGGAGAGGTCCTCCCTGCCTCCAGCTCTGCTGAGAAATGGGCCGGGCCAGCCGCAGAAACTCAATCTACCTCTCCAGCTGGCCTCTTAGCTGGTAGAGGAGTAGGGTCTAATGACGATGATCAAGACCTGCAGTGGTTTAATGATTTGCAATAGATTGGGTAGACTGCCTGTGACCAGTTGGACTGTAGTCTATATCGACGACTTTTCATTTAAGGGATAGTTCTGGTGCCGCTGGAGATTCGGGCGGATGTCCCTCATTTTTCGGCCGGATGTCTGTCACCTTCCGCTTTCTTTGTGTTGGAATTCTAAACTCCCATCGATTTATGAGGTTAACTGCTCCTCAGCTCTCTGCAGGGTAAATCCAGACAGCTAGCTAGACTATCTGTCCAATCTGAGTTTTCCGTCGCACGACTAAAACAAGTTTTTTTGCTTTTGTAAAACAAGTTCCTTGCCGAGGCTATTTTGCAGAGGCACCGTGGCTCCGTCCGGCACTTAGCGCCGCCCAGGATGATTGTGATTGGTTTAAAGAAAGGCCATTAAACCAGAGCACGTTTTTCTCCTATCCCGGAATGTTGTGTGGACCACCCAGACCTTCCTCCGCAGCGCTGTGGAGGAAGGTCTTGCAATGCCAGACTAGTTGGACCGTTATGCAAATTAGGGCGGCACAATTAATCGAATTTTAATCACGATCACGATTTTGGCTTCCCACGATCAAATTTGCGTGATCGAGCGATATTTAAAATGCATCAAAAACAGTTTTTGCAAAGCCAATCTAGCGCTCCATAAACTACTGTCTGATCACATGTCTCCATGAGCCAATCAGAGCTGTTCCCTGCACCGCGCAGCTTAGTTTCTAGATGTAGACAGTCACAGAGGACAGAGTAACGTGAGGAAAATTCCACAACAGGTAGAAGCCAGTCGGTCATCATAAGCCGGTCACAATGTTTACTAGTTTACCAGTAAACGCAACATTTTGTCCCGTCTGTGTTGTTTTTCAGACAACAGCGGTGACCAGTGCTAGTTTGTGTCTTTTAGCTCGTAGCTTTAGCAGCAGACTGTTGGACGTCCCGCTGTTGGAATCCTACAGTGAAATACTGACACACTACACTGTTTAGCAGTCAGCATTTTAGCCGTGTTTAATCCAGTTACTACTGTGGCTAAGGGTAAGCTAACGTTACCTGCTGTGTAACGTGTTATTAGTGTTTACTGTAGCTAACGGTAAGCTAACGTTACCTTCTGTGTAACGTGTTATTAGTGTTTACTAGCGTGACATTCAGCGATGTTTATGTTGCCTCTAACGTGGGTTTTGGAGCATCAGAGCGCAACGCAGCCATGTAAGTAGCAGCGTAATGAGCCACCGAAATCCGCGTAGCTATTTCGTCTGGTAGATACCAGGCACCACATGCGCCGTTAACGTTAACAGAAAATTGCGTTGCCTGTATCTTTCACGGCAAACATGCATGTGTGGAAAGCGGTCGCACAACAGCTGAAATGACAGTATCCTTCAATAAAGGAGGAATGTAGCACAACATGGATGTATTAGTAGGAATGTAGCACAATATGGATGTATTAGTAGGAATGTAGCACAACATGGATGTATTAGTAGGAATGTAGCACAATATGGATGTAAAAGCAGTTATAATTATATAATTACTACCGGTCAAAAGTTTGGGGTCACTTAGAAATTTCCATTCCACTCCATTCCAGACACAATACCTGCTGAGATCATATACTTTGACACTCAGGGGTGTGCCTGATATCATTGGAAAGGTGATTGATGTGGGTTTGTTTGTGTATTTGAGAAGTGTTGTATTTTGTAGTTTTTTGGCTTTTTTATTTGCACTTTTCAAACGCACAGACATATTTGTAGAAAAGAATTCATATAAAATCCATTTTTGAGTCTTTTAGCTTCTGAATTTTTTTCTGTAGTAAGCTGAGACGTGGCTAATGCTTTGTTGTCTGTCACCTGTCAGATGTGTTTACAGCAGTGTTTTTTAATAATTTTACAGATTTATAACTTGGACAGAAATAAAAAATCTCTATTCTAGCCTCTGTAACTCTGTGTCAGTAAGGCCTAGAATCGCCTTGACACTTGTAACAAAAACTTGAGAATGTTTCCTTTCCAATGATATCAGGCACACCCCTGAGTGTCAAAGTATATGGGAGCTGTACTACTTTTAATTTGGGTATGACGTTTAGACCAAAAAACATGGATTTCAAGCATTTCTTCAGCCACTTCTTTCTACAACAGTTGAGAACCCTTTAGCAATTATGTAAGCACATAATGTAATCTGAAAACTGCTGTTCTGATTAAAAAAACAATGCAACTGATCTCAGCTGGTATTCTGTCTGGAATGGAGTGGAATGGAAATTTCTAAGTGACCCCAAACTTTTGACCGGTAGTGTATGTGACAATAAAATTTGTTTTGGCTAAAATCAACAAATAATCGTGATAATTAATCGTGATCTCAATATTGATCAGAATAATCGTGATTATCATTTTGGCCATAATCGTGCAGCCCTAATGCAAATGTGTTAATTCAGCTGTGGGTGTTCGCCATTCACCCGCTCTGAGTAGTTGTTGCAAAGTGGGTTAAGAGGTTCCACTCCTTCTTTCTCTGCGTTCCTCGATTCTCTGCTTGTCACCCACAGCACGTCCGCTGCTTGTCCGCCTCTGTGACATATGAGCAGGAGACTATCTGAGAGGTGAACCTCATGGACGGCGACACAGGAAGCCAAGGCTGTAAGCGCAGTGGGCTTCTGAGTGAGTGGCACTGGCTTTTTGTCTGTGCTTTTGCTGCCAGAAAAAAATCTAGTGTGGTTTTAGGGCAATATATAATGTATCTTGCCTCACGGGCTCCACCGCACTGTGCAGTGGAAAAAGAGCGCACACTTGTCTCCTAAACGGCTTTGAGATGTAATTGAACCATAATGCCTCTTATGTGAGCATCTTGCGGCGTAATGAAGATCTCACTTGACAAATGGGCCAGAGAAAATAAACTGGCATATCTGAGTCATGGAGTGGAGAGCTGGGCTACCGACTCTTAATCCTGCTGGTGGAGGGCTGGAGCCTCCGTCAGTCTGAGAGAAGTTAGAGAAACCCAATCATGCAAGGCATTGCTATTATATCCCAGCTGATTAATTCTGTGCCCCTTTCAACATCCTGAGGCCAGGTAGTATTTATTTCCCTTAGATCCATCTTAAGATGGGCTATTTCTGCTCACCCTTCTCAGAGAGAGAGCCACTTCATTTTGTGATTTGATGAATGCTGCATTCCCCGCCGTGCAACACCAAACTCCCCATGAGCTTTCTGGTATTGAGAGGTGTCAGTTGCCAAGATAAAGTGTTGTGCTTAAGGGCTTCAGAACAGCTGAGGGAGTGGTTCATTACTCTTAAGCCAACTCCTTTTTTTGATTTATCCGTTTTTCTCACATTCATGTGTATTTCATACACCGATAAAAATAATGTTCTTCTTGTGCTGCGCTCTCGGTGGCTCCCTCCCATTTTTTTGCTACACCTGTCTGTCTTTGAACGGATTTGAGTGTGTTAATTGTGACGTGAGGACGCAGTACAACCTGGTGCACGTGGCTTGTCATCCCGTGTCATGTCCAACCACCTCGTCTCTGCCGAGGCTCATTCTGTTGCCTTTGAATCATCGGCAGCACCATCTCTCAGTCGAAAGCAGCAGAGGCCTGTCGCTGCGGCAGACACCTTGCATCGCGGGCAGAAGAAGATAGGAAAAACATTTTGCATTTAAGGACTCCTGTGGGGAGAAAACATGCCTTCTCTTTTTCCGTCTCCCTTGACCCTTGCTGGCCACCCCCCCCCTCGGCCACTGACACGCACAGCTTGTCGCTGATGTAGCAGCATTAGGGTTAGGTCACGCAGGTTCATCACTGACAGAGGGGAGGTCCAACTTGGCCCTTACTTAGCCGGCATGCCTGCCAAGAAAGGCTGAAAGTACACATTTGTACATATTTCTCCATTTTGCTCCGTCGCCCCCAAACAAACTGAGCTGCCATGTCCATTGTCACCTCCGGTCGCCTTCTGTCCAAGCTGCATTATGCCAACATGGCGTTCCCCTACTGCATGCCTGTATTTGTTTGCGGGTTAAGGGTGTGGTGCTCTTGCTTTATCCGCAAGTCCACAGCTGTAAGAGCTGTGGCTGTGGTGACAAAGCTGCCCAGAGCTTGAAGCTCGCCCTCTAAATGTTCTGTTTGTAAAAGCCACACGACCGCACTCTCTGGGAAAAGTTGTAAACAAATGCAAAGTTTCATTTCATAACAACCTATATTTTCTGCTTAGTGCGCACTGGTGCAGAATGGCTGTACACCCCCCCTCCCCCGCCTCAGAGAATCTGCAGTGGACTGCCAGTAGTAATACTGTATACCATAAACACTAGAGGTGGGGAAAAATAAATCCATTCACGTATGTATCGTGATTTATTTTTTTTGCGACCATTTTTTATATGGATTTATTTTTTCCTAGAATCGATATTTTTTTTTTTTTTTTTTACCAATGATTGACCTACATATTTTCTGTTTAAACGGTAAAATCCATGTTATGTACTTCTTTACAAATGAAATAAATGTCAAACTGACTGACTGATACGTAAGTATATACATTGTGTATTTTTTTTGTACCCAGAAGTCCTTTTCTAACCTTTTTCTGTTGTTCTTTACAGCCGTGCAATCAAGACTAACCAGGACCTGCTTCCAGAGACCCCTTGGACAAATATCTTTTACGATGACTTCTGGGGCACCTTGCTCACACACAGTGGCAGCCATAAGTCTTACCGGCCCCTCTGCACCCTCTCCTTCCGCCTCAACCACGCTGTGGGTGGGCTGGAGCCCTGGGGTTACCACCTGGTTAACGTGGCTCTCCACGGGGCTGTGACAGGCCTCTTTACCTCCCTGGCTCGCCTGCTGCTTGGAGGAGGCCTGTGGAGCCTGCTGGCCGGCCTGCTATTCGCATCTCACCCAATCCACACCGAGGCGGTGGCGGGCGTGGTGGGCCGGGCGGATGAAGGGGCCGCCCTGTTCTTCTTGCTGTCCCTGCTGTGCTACATGCGCCACTGTGGGCTGCGGGGCCACGCCGGGCCCTGGCGTCTCGTGGCCTGGTTCCTGGGCAGCCTGGGCTGCGCTGCATGCAGCATGCTGTGGAAGGAACTCGGCGTGACCGTCCTGGCTGTATCGGCGCTGTACGACGTCTGCGTTTTCCACAAGCTCAAGTTGCGACAGGTCATCATGCTCCTTTACAAGGTAACCAGTTTGTTCTTGCCCCGGGGTGCTGCTTTTTCACGTGTATCTTATTTCCTGCACTCGCTCCCTGACTGGGAATCTGGCAAACAGCATTGGAAAGTTGATATATAGATATATAGATATATATATATATATATATATATATATATATATATATATATATATATATTGGGGCGCGTGCCCTATATGCGTGCGTTTCGTTTGCTTTTCATCACAGTATAGTTTGAAAAACATTAGCGAGTGTATGCACAGCTGTGTCATTCAGGTCCGATTTTTGTGTTTTCCATTAAATGCAAGGAAACAAAATGTTGGGAAAGAAAAGCAAACACAAGTTTGTTTTTTTCTGTACAGGAAACAAACACTACTGCTGTTTTATAGCCATACCCATGTATGATTATTAATGCATCTATCAATGAGTAATCTGAGAGGAATGTTATTGGTCATTATGGTAATCGGTAGGAGGGAGTTTATTACTGAAGTTATAATTAATCTAAATGTTAATCTTTACCCCTTTTGGCCTTGGACTAAACACTTAAATGCGCAAACCCACAGCAAACTGGCCTGTTACACATTTAAAGCGCCCATATTATGCTCATTTTCAGGTTCATAACTGTATTTTAAGGTTGTACCAGAATAGATTTACATGGTTTAATTTTCAAAAAACACCATATTTGTGTTGTACTGCACAACAGATCCTCTTTTCACCTGGTCTCTGTTTTAGCTACAGAGTGAGACCTCTTTTCTTCTTCTTCTTCTGTACTATCTTTGATTGCACTCGCACATGTGCAGTAGCTCAGATGTAGCTCACGTCAGCTAGCTAGCTCCATAGACAGTAAAAGAAAGGTCATTTCTCCAACTTCGGTCAGTTACAAGGCAGGATTAGCTGGGAGACTTCTTCTAAACGAGGGCGCACATGTAAGTAGTTCTTTTGTAGATTATGGTGAACTTGTGTGTGTTGTAGCAGTGCTTTGCTATTGAGAACGAGGTAGCATGCTAACGGTTGCGGTTAGCCAGCTCGTTTCGGCTAGTGACGTAAAAAGATTTTGAACAGGTCACCCGGAGACTGAAGGCGGGACACATTCAGAAACCGTATCTCACTCAAAACAGCATGGATGGATTTTTTTCAAAGTTTGTATGCGTGTGGAAGCACCAGAGACACAAAAGAACACCCCAAATCCCAGAAAGAAAAGTGATTTTTTTTTTTTTTTTTCATAATATGGGCAGTTTAAGGTCCAGACCTATAATTCAAGATGTTGCCTGTTTGAATCCTAATCTTTCCGTTCAAATGGCTCAACCTTAAACAGTTACATTGTTTTTTTTCCAATCAAAATTCTAAACATCTAAATTAGGATTCAGTTTATCCAATAAGAAGTCAATTAAACCAAATCTAATGTGAGAATGTACAGCTAATTGTTCATTGACCCATCAGTGTTTATCATTTTGAAACACATGATATCTTTTTTTATTTTAAACTTAAAAAAAAAAAATTATGAGAAATGACTCAGGGGGTTTTACTTCTTTCTTTTTTCCTCCTTGTTTGTATCTTCACATTGCACACTGCAAGAGAAAGCGAAGAAATTGAAAACATTTTTCAAAAGAAATCGCTGAGAAAACAAAAAGTGATGGCCATTTTATTTATTCTCTCGTCGCCTTTGAAGCATTCAGCTATTGACTAGCCCTTTTTCTCCAACAGCTGCTGTCAGAAGTATTTACTGTTTGCTGTCTAGTCAATGTGACATCCACAACTCACTACCCATCATAACAAATTCAACAAGACGTGTGCACAAACCTCGACAAAAGGGCTGAAGAGCAGCCAATGAGAGGGTGGCTATCTGGCACGCCCCACAAAGAACAACACTTAAAGGTCCCATGACATGGTGCTCTTTGGCTGCTTTTATATAGACCTTAGTGGTCCCCTAATACTGTATCTGAAGTCTCTTTTATATAGACATTAGTGGTCCCCTAATACTGTATCTGAAGTCTCTTTCCCGAAATTCAGCCTTGGTGCAGAATTACAGCCACTAGAGCCAGTCCCACAATGAGCTTTCCTTAGTATGTTCCATTTCTGTGTCTGTAGCTATTGAGGAGGGGGGGGGTGCGTGGCCTTGACCAACTGCCACTTTGCTCGTTTGAAAGCCATGATGTCTCTCTCTCATGGGTGGGCCAAATTCTCTGGGCGGGCAAGGCAGAGAAAGGGGATTCCAGATCGGCCCATCTGAGCTTTCATTTTCTCAAAGGCAGAGCAGGATACCCAGGGCTCGGTTTACACCTATCACCATTTCTAGCCACTGGGGGACCATAGGCAGGCTGGGGGAATGCATATTAATGTTAAAAAAACTCATAAAGTCAAATTTTCATGCCATGGGACCTTAAAAGATATGTCGAGTGGCAAGGAGGGATAGGGGTCAGCAAGGAAAGAGGCGGAAATAAGAGAGACAGACACTGAAAAAGAAGCAAAGAGAGAAAATAAGGGCGGCAACTTACGCTTATTTTCATAGTCGATTAATCTGTCGATTATTTTCTTGATTAATCGATTACTTTTTTGGTCTAACCCTCATATGGGAGTGAAGGAACCTGAAAATATTCACATTTAGCTGGATTTAGAGAATTTGAAAAATCTAAATGTCTCAAACTGATTAATTGATTACCAAAATAGTGAGCAATGAGTTAATAGTTGACTACTTCAATTCATCTTTGCAGCTCTAAAGAAAATGGTTTAATTGAAGAGCAAATGTAGCCCGTCCCTTACATTGCTCAGCATAGTATGTAAATGAAGAGTGAAGGCCTCTGCTGCTGTCTTCTCATGATTTAAGCCTTATCTGACTCCCTGTGTCCTCTGGAGTATGGCCCATTCATTGCCGCAGGCAGACGGGCCTTCCAATGGCTTGTCAGGCATGGCTAGACTAGAGAGGAAACGGGACCAAAAGGGCCGAGGGACATGATGCCACATAGCTGACAGTTTTTCAACCTTTTTGTTGGAAAATCCACAAAGCCTGCTGATCCAATTGTCTTAGGGGTTAAAAAAAAAAAGTGGATTGGAAGATAGTTCCACTTCTGGCATGAAACAAGCCCTACAGTTGTCTTTCAAGACTTGCCATCGTGGTTAACTAAATTGGCAAGCATTTCCAGGGGCAGATGTCTTCTGCTACAGCACGGCACGTCCAGTGTAGCTTCTGAATTCCAGTGCTGCATATATATATATATATATATATATATATATATATATATATATATATATATATATATATATATATATATATAATGTGTGTGTATATGTATATACTGTATGTATTTTCTTTTTTCAGTTAAAGTGTGGCAACAAGAAACTACATGAAAGCACAATTGTAAAGTCTTAAGATGTTTCTTGAAGGAATTAGTTTTTTTCCAACTGCTTACACACAAAATATTTTCATGTCACACGATTTTTGAAACCTCTCACTCAAAGTGCAAAACTACACAGCAAATCTCCAAAACCATAAACTATTTCTCAGCCTTTCTTTCAGCTTTCAATTGCATAAAACACTTTTTTCAAAACATTACACACAATTCTCTACCTAAGACACACAAATCTAACAGGAAGTGACTTGCTATTCATTTCTAAACACAACCAATCAAAATGCTACACACACACACTCCTCACATTTGCAAACACATGATGTCATAACTGAACAATAACCAATCACTGCTTTAGTATAGGCAGTCTGGTAAGTTCAGAAAACGACATAACTTTACTGTAATGCAGCTTTTAAAACCAGAAAAAGACAACACTTATGCCATATTACGATATTATGATATCCAAAATCTAAGACAATATCTTGTCTCATATCACAATATCGATATAATATTGATATATTGCCCAGCTCTATGTTGAATGTTTACAGTTCCACAGTTTTGGTTAATAAGTAAAGGCTTCCTCTCTATACTTCTTTGTGTTAACTGTTGGTATATTTATTACTGTAATATTTGATGAACCTTATAAGGCAGGAGCTGGGAGCATAGGAGAGACAGTCAACTAAAAATGAATGGGGTGGTGATGGCGCAGTGGATGTGGATATGACACATGCCTTTGGTGTGGGAGACCTGGGTTTGATTCCCACAGCGATACAGCAACCAATGTGTCCCTGAGCAAGACACTTAACACCTAGTTGATCCAGAGGCGTGTGACCTCTGACATAGCAATTGTAAGTCGCGTCCGCTAAATGACATGTAATGTAATGAATGTGCTAAAACATTCAGAGCCTTGTTAACTAGTTATACGAGGGACAGGGAGCCATTGTGAAGCCGCTAAAATCTCTTCCATGATTTGCTGTTGCATGTTCCACATGCAACAGCAAATCATAAAATACAACGGCAAATAGGAAAACCTTTCAACAAATCATAAAACACAATGGCAAATAGGAAAACACAACAGCAAATAGGAAAAATGTCTTAGGTCATCCAGTTAAAAGAGCATTTCAGTAGTCTAGACAAGAGAAGATCAACGCATGAATAAAGTTTACTTTAACAAAATAAGAACATAGAAAGCTGCATGGCCTTATTTTCAACATTGCATGCTGCAACCATCCAGTCTTTATATTGCGCAAACTCAAAGAAAATTATAGCCACTGTCATGTTCAACAAGTTTTAAGTGAATATGCCACAATCACTGGTGTAATGATTAATCAAACTGAAACGCTAGATAGGGTGTTAGGAGAGAACTCCCTTTTTTGCAGCAAAGAGGAAAACTCACAATGGGTTACTGGGCATTGAGTAAACAAATAAGCTTTGCATTTTTTTGTTTTTTTTAAAAAACACTGTGCAAAACAACAAACTTTCTGTTGAAATAAGACTGTAAAGCAGTATATTTTTCTGGACGGGACGCTTCAAATTCCTAACTTGAATCTTGGAGCTGACAGTTGTCATTATTGTAGCGTTTCATTTAGTTGCACCACAGACAACATGAAAGGGAGCCCAGACAGAGAGCTGTCATCATCATGTCAATCATGTTAACTTGGGAGGTTTGTTTGTCTGCCTGTAATGGAATAGTGCTCTATGATCATAGATCCATATGTATGAGTATTGTGACCCGATCTGTTAACCCTCATGGCAAACAGTCCACTACGGCAGCGTGCACGTTCGTCTCTCTTTGTCTCTGCGGAGTGAGGCAGTCACTTTGACTGATGATAAGCAAAGGGAGTTATTCCTCAGGGCCAGTTGAGCCTTCAGCCGCCTGCAAGAACATTAGCTGTGTACAGAGCTGGAAACGATCACAGGGAAAATAAATCCACTTCCCTTCCTCTTAGTCAGGGCTTGAGATCTATCAGGTGCTGAAAACTTGGTCACCCCAAACTCAAGTGTATGAATAGGAAAGCAGCATTGTAGCATTAATGTTCTGTGATAAGAGGTATATGCATAAAAGCATGAAAAAGGAGCTGTCACCGTATCCCAGCTTTTTCTTTGTTTGGAGTACATAAAACCCATTCTTGAGTCAGACTAAAGAGCCCGGCCTGTTGCGTGAGTGACGGGCCACAGTGGGCCGGCGCTGCCTTTTATCACCACGCTCTCCACTCAGCTGAAGTCATTTGACATTTAACGTTGGAAATGGTGAAATGGGCCTGCTTATCCGATCGTAGCGCACAGTCAATTACATTAGTGTTTTATATCTGCTGCAAATCTCCCATTGTGTCCTTACAACTTCTGTGTGTGGTTTAAAGGTTATAGGCGGGCGGGACTGGGAGCTTCACTGTAATTCCATGTAGGTTTATAACTCATTTCATCAAGACTTTAACTGTAGGCTCTCTGCATACAAATCACAGGGAAGAGGTAATGCATGGAAATTAGCTTGATATATTCGATAGCTATACATCGCATAACAGATCTTGGAACAAAAGAGGCATGTGCTACAATTAATATGTGTAGAAAAATAAAGCAAGAAAATAATACCTTCGGAGACATCTTACATTAAAGCATGCAGTATTTAAATTAGGTCAGATTATATTGTCAGTTTGAATGGACTGTAATTCGTTTGTGTGCTGTGCATGTGTTTCTTGCAGGCTTTTGTCTGTGAGATGTCAGCTTCAGAGCTTACATGGATCCAATTTTTCCATTCATCAAACGTAATTGTCCCTAGGCAATGCACAATCCTAGAAGGGATTAGACTAACGCATGGCTACTTTATATTGGCCAATAGATTTTGTGAATATTAAACATTATAGATTGCATTCAGCGTGAAAAGCTCATACAAATTTAGGAGTACTTCTTGCTCGTGTTAGCGGTACAGGAACTTCTCTGACTGAAAGAATTGAAGAGAAAAGAGAGACCGATTTCCCCAATCGATTAAGATTCACAAGGTCCCAACTTGATTTGATTTCTGATTTAATGTCGATTTGGGATATTCCAGTTGCAAAACCAATTTTGCAAATAGGAAAACAAAATGGCAAATAACAAAACGGCAAATCATAAAACACAACGGCAAATAGCAAAACACGACAGCAAATAGGAAAACACTTTTAACCGGAAGGAGAGGTGAAAAACACGGAAAAGCGCCTACTTTTAACAGACGGACTGTCTGTTAAAAGGTAGACAGTCCGTCTGTCCAATCAGGAGGGTCCGTCCTCTGCTAGATAGGCCCAACCTTTTCCGGTAAAAGTTAATGCCGTTGTGTTTTAGGATCTGTTGAAGTGTTTTCATATTTGCTGTCGTGTTTTCCTATTTGACGTTTAGTTTTCCTATTTGCCGTTGTGCTTTATGATTTGCTGTTGCGTTTTTCTATTTGCTGTTGTGATTTGCACTTCAGGGCCACCGTAGTTTACTTTAACAAAATAAGAACATAAAAAGCTGCATGGTCTTATTTTCAACATTGCACACTGCAACCATCCAGTCTTTATATTTCACAATTAAAACTCAAAGAAAATTATAGCCACTGTCATGTTCAACAAGTTGTAAGTGAATATGTCACAATCACTGGTGTAATGATTAATCAAACTGACATGCTAGATAGGGTGTTAGGAGAGAACTCCCTTTTTTGCAGCAAAGAGTAAAACTCACAATGGGTTACTGGGCATTGAGGAAACAAATAAGCTTTGCGTGTGTTTTTTTTTTAGAAACAAACTTTCTGTTGAAAGAAAACTGTAAAGCAGCATATTTTTCAGGAAGGGAGGCTTCATATTCCTAATGTGCAACTTTGAGCTGACAACTGTCATTATCGTAGCATGTTCATGAATGTAGTTTTTATTTAACATGAACACATTACAGCAGTCAACACAAAGTGCAACTCTACAGACTCTACTGTCAGTGAGTATTGAGTGACATTTCATTCAGATATCTTGAGGTGAGAGGTCAACCCCCTTTTTAAAGCTTTAGTGCCTAACTTTTTTTTTATATTAATGAGCGTCCGTTACATTAAAGCCATTGCCAAATGACTATCGGCTCCACACAACTCTCCGGCGACTTTCGTGCGCAGAAACTCAAGTGAAGATAATGACCTCTTCTGAAGAGTCCATCATGTTTTTTTAATCCTCCGTGTCCTCCTTGGCTGCAAGTAATTGCGTGGAGGAGGGGTGGGGGCGCGTGCGCGATTACGGAAGGCTTGTGTCATGTGGATGCAACAACAGTGGTGTTGTCATTACTTAGAATTCCTCATGGGGGTCAACAGAACCGACACACTATAGCTTTAAAATCGCCTTTCCAGTTTTTGCCTATCTCTTGAGCATTTTTTAACCCTCTTCCGACATAGTTGGTACCAATGGATTCCTTAGGTCTTTTAGTTTACAGACAGCGTTTCTGTATTCTGGATTTCATGAATTGATATTGCATCATTCAAATGAAAAATTGATTTGAACTGGAAAATCGTTTTTCTAAACCCAGCCCTATTTCTTACACAATCTGCCTGCATTTAATTGCAATTTAACTTTTTAGACCAATTATCTCCTATATACCTTTCAACAAGCATTACCCCCATTCATTTTCCTCCCTCCAGTCATTAGTCTGTATGTTTGGTGCTGAACCCACCAGCACTTCCAGTGTTGATAACCAATGCCAGTGTATGTCTACAGCTTACAGTGTGCTCTAAATGACTTCTTTCCAAGACGTGCTGTCTTCAAAAGTGGAAAAAAAATAAAAACCTCGTCATTAAATTGTTTACTCAAGCTGACCTTTGCAGCCTTTGTGCTTGATTAAAGCATTGAGGGCCATGTGTTGTTGTGTATCCAGCTACTCCCAGGCAATGACTCTACAGCATTCAAATGTAACATAGTTGGCAAAGGTGAGTGTGTGCGGCGTGACCACAATTTATGTGGAAAAAACGTCTTTTTACGGGACCATTTCCTGCACAGCATTAGTTAATAGGCTCATTTGCGATAAGCGATACTGAAACACAATTAGATCCCTAATTTAGTGTGGGAAGGAATGCGTTTTATTTGGATCTCACTGTGTTTATTCCATAGCATAATGCAATAAATTGTCTGTCCTGAGGACTGAGGTGTTCTTTGTTAGTTGACCAATAAAATTAATGTTTGGACAATTGAGGACAGTGTAATTGGCACAAACGTAGGCTCGATATGATGGAAAAAAAACGATCTTTTTGGCCCTATAATTCAATGTAAACATCTTCACTACAATTTGACTCATTTTCTTCTGATGTGCCGCTTTGTTTAGTAATTTTTCTTTTGTATGACAGTCTCGCCCACATAATGCTACACTACCCTGTCCACGTTTTTAACCAGAGAGAGAAACTGTTAGTGGCTACTTTTCCCTCTGGAGAGACAATGCTGTTAACATACAGGTACAATATGAGCCACAGTCCCTGAGGGGCTGACACTCCTCTGACATGATGAGAACAACCCTTTGAAGACACAATGCAGAAATCTGATGCTTTGAAAGTTTAAACTGGATAGAGGGGAATTATCTTGGTGATGTCATGTCACTGTTGTACATCCTTTAGGACCTCCTGAGTACACGGGGGCCTAGATATGTCTTCGGAGAAACTTGAGACCTTCCTCTGTTGTCGCTTTGTTCACGTTTCCAACGACGCTGCCACTGAAAAATGATTTCTAAATCTGGGACGAGACCCAGCTGGCCCTTAGTGAATGTCAAGCTTACGCACTTTATCTTATCACACCTTCCATTTTCTGTTCACACTTTGGCTATTGGTGCAAGGTCACTGCTTATGGCGTGTGTGTGTGTGTGTGTGTGTGTGAGTCTGACAGACTTTACCTGGGCTGAGAGATCAGCTGTCGTGGAGCTGGTGACGCCGGCGAGGTCTGACCTCAGGGAGGGAAGATGTGAGATGAGGGGCCCCTCCCTCCGAACACATGCATGTGTGCAGTGCGTGTTTACATGCCGAGTTGCATGTGTGAGCTATAGACCCTGCATACACAAATATGACACCCATACATACCCTTGCTGCGTATTAGATGGGGTAACAAAGAAACACAGCCCAGCCAATACATTCTTACCTGGGGCTCCACAGATGCTCCTCCATGCTCTAATGGCTCCTGTCACTGTGTGATGGATTGGGCCTGGTGGGCTCAGCTAGTGCCCCCCTGCCCTCACCCACCTGCCTCTCACATGGGGATACACCACACCGCTTCTGGTCTGGAGATGGATATGGGCAGTGGGAGGCATGCATAACGGAAACGCATTCATAGAATAACAAAAAAAGGATATACAAACAGATGTTGTAGGCTGTATAGTCTATATCCTTTGCGTTTCACTTCTCCGGTGCTGCAGGAAATTTCGCCAGATTCATGTATTTTCCGTTTCCTTCCGCTTTCTTTGTGTTGGAATTTTAAATTCGGTGGATTCATGAGGACTATTGTCTGTTTCTCAGATATCTGCAGGGTAAATTGAGACAACTATCTAGACTATCTATCCAATCTGAGTTTTCTCTCGCCAACTATTTTGCAGCGGCTCTGTGCGGAGTTTAGCACCGCCCATGACGATTCTGATTGGTTTAAAGAAATGCCATTAAACCAGAGCAGGTTTTCCTCCCATCCCCAAGTGCTATGTGGAGTAGCCAGACCCTCCTTCAGTGCGCTTTGGAGGAGGGTCTGGCAAAGCGAGACTATAGGCTGTATAACTTTTTGGCTGCTGATAGTAGGGCTGTCCTCGACTAAAGAAATTCTTAGTCAACTAACACTTATACAATTTTGTCGACTAATCGATGAGTTGATTTAATTGACAGAGCTGTGCGCTTTGAGAGGTGGTTAAGACTAGAAAAGCACAATATAAATGTAGTTAATTAACCATCTGTAAAACTGAGTTTCTCCATAATTAATCCTGCAAAAGCACCACTTTAAATCTTGTGTTTACCATAAATGTGCTCATAAGTTTCTTGGAGATGAGTAATTAAGCATGAATAAGCATAAAAAATGACTTACCAACTAAAGAAATCTTAGTTGACCAAGACCAAAACGACCGATTAGTCGACTAATCGACTAAGAGGTGGCAGCCCTAGCTGATAGCACTCTCATGTCTGCATGGTGAATATGGTACGGAGAGTGGAAACAGTGGGTAATCTCTACCCTGGAGTCTGTCATCACTGTAAATTTGCCAGGCAATCAGTGGAAACTCCAAGACATAGTCCTGCCCATAACCCTCCCTAAAACCATTTATCATTTTTTTTATTCTTTGATTCTTGGACAGTTTGAACAAAAAAAAGATAATCTGGTTGACACCAGACCCTTCTCGGTTGTAACTGAGGATAGGATTGGATAGTCCTTCAACCAATCAGACCAACGATCCGGGTGACGCTGCGCTTCGGTAGCCGTCATGTTGAATGTAAACAAAAAGCTGCTCGCCGTCGCTGCGCTATCGTAAAGCCCGCCTCAGTGGTTGTGATTGGTGTAAAGCCCGCCTCAGCGGTTGTGATTGGTGCCTCGATTTTGGGGACATTGGAAATGGGTTTGAATGTGCTCTTCGCCTGACTGACTTGCAGAGCAAATCTCAAATTTGCCGAAAGTTCATCAGGATTTACCCAGGCTACAAAAAAGATATTATTTCTCAATTAGTGAGCTTTAAAGGTGCTACTTTAGTTGGCAGATTTTGTTATCTGTGGAGAGAGCCAGGCTAATTGTTTCCCCCTGTTTCCAGTCTTTATGCTAAGCTAAGCTAAGCTAACTAGCTGCTAGTGGTTGCTACATATTCAATGCACGTGTGAGTGGTATCAATCTGCTCGACAAACTCTCAGCAAGAATGCAAATATGTTTCCCAAAAATTTTGAACTGGTTTGAAACTGTAGAGGAAAGGTGCTCTTACTCTGAAAAAAAAAAAATAATAATAATAGCGGATAGGTAATAGCGAAGACGTTCCAAACACAGATGATTGAAAAGATCTTCCCGACCCCTAAATGTCTTCGCTGCGGGATAAAATGAGGCAAGTGCAACCACAGTGATAGAAAGTGACTTGAGCTGGGTTTGCTTCAGCCTGCCGCTCATCAGGCATAAGCGAGCCTGACAGGCAGGGTGCCAGCAACAGCCAGCGACAGCCAGCGCTGTGGCCCTAACTTTGCCTGCTGTGAGAAGATGGAGGCAGAGAGAAAAAAACAAAGCCGTTGTTTCGGTATGAAAAACAAAAATATGAAATACGGCATGAGGCTTGACATATTTCACATTGTCCCTTACTTTGCTTTTGCTGAAAACGATTGCATTGCCCATTCTTTTTTTTTTTTTATAGCCAGCATGTCTGCGAATCGATAGCGACGTGTTATGTAAGAGCTCAGTCCTGGAAAGGAATGTCCCACAGCACCAGTGTCCTGCAGCATCGGGTTGTCTTAATGGCGTCATGTATAGATTTGCTGGTTTGTCTGTTTTCCCCCGAATCATTAAGCTTTCACAGGGGATAATTGATTCACACAGAAGTATTACGACAAATAAAAATCACCTCATTTTAATCAACTGAGACTTGCTTTCAGTGTGCTTTTTTACACATCTTTTCTCTCTCTGGTCGGTCCTGAACCACATTGGACCTACTCTTCCAGCACATTCTAGGGTCAATTGATATTTTACATTCAAAGATCCGCAAACTATAGTTTAGGACTTCAACACAAGTGAAATACAGTTTGGGCCCTTGATTTAGTTGCTGACCATAGTTGCTATTTAAGGCTCCCTTTTATGGTCTCAGCAAATAAACTGGCATGTAAAATAAGTCAGCCAGAACTGCGTTACTTGAGACTTCCAGTGAAATACTTTGTTTGGCCTCATGTGGACATGTCATGTAATTTCAGAACAAATCTACATGTTTACTACATTGTTTTCTCTTCTTTCTTCTTGATGTAGTTGTGTTCCTCCAATTAAACTGAATGGTTTGATTGTGTACATCATTTTACACACAATGCACGATCATAAACTCAGTTAGTTTTTAAGACGTTATGTGAGTTGTTATTATTGCGTAAAGCTCAACAAAAAGATGCAAACTGGAACAGCTCAAAGCCTTGTGACAGGTTTATAGCACTCTTGAGAAATTTCTCATGTTACTTGTTTGTATACTTAGCACAGTAAATACGGCTTTTAGGAATCCTAATCAAAACAAGCACAAACCAAATATCCAACAAACTGTTAGCTGCTGCCAAAATCGTTGAGATGGAGAAGATAAATGAAATCATTCAGATGTGGAATGGGCAGACTGCCACTTTCAACAAACAAAGGAAACAAATACAGGGCTATCTGCAAATTGTCCGCGGCATCATCTCATCGCGTCCTATTATTATTATTCAAAAAAGGCTCCTGAAGGCAGAGCGGTCCAGTCTATGACCTGAATAGGTTGAGTCCCAGCAGAAATTCCCCATGTGCGTGCTTGCTACAAAGGACCACTGCATTTTTCCAGCAGAGGTCCTATCATCACCGCGGGCGCTCCCAGCACAGAGGGCGGGAAGCGAAGAGAGACGGGGCATGTGTGAAAGAGACGCAGCGAAAATGGGTTGAAGAGGAGGGGTGAGACATTAATAGATGGAGCTGCCAAGGGACGGAGAGAGAGGGTGAAAGAGAGTATGCTGTAGATGTTTTCTGCGTGATGTTCCTACGTCAGACGGCCTGTTGCTCCCCGTGAATCATCAGCCACTGGATGCGCTCTATTTTAGGATACCCCGACTGGGGATGGACCCATATACCAAACATGGGGTATTAATTAGTCATGGATGTTCCTCTCGGAGCACATGTGAAACCTGCGATGGCACTCATCGACCATTTTTATTTATTTATTTGTTCCGTAATGGCTTCCAACATTCATTTTTTATTTTTTATTTTAGTGCAGTATTAATCTGTGTTATGGCATTTCACCCTTTGCTTACAGTGCTGCTAAACCTTAAATAATATCAGTATCATATAGTTCACTATACAATTATGCTCCAGAGGCTTTCTTCCTTAAAAATAACAGATATACTGAATATGGGCCTATAATATTTTTTTCTTTACGTGCTGGCTTTGACATTAATGGTCATGTGTGGACATGGGGAACACCTCATGTTAACACATGGGAGTTAAATAAAGGCAAGGTATGATTATGTTCATAAGAACATACACGTCTTTGTTGAACATTATTGGCTTTTTGCTGTGACAAGAGGTAGCACAGATGTGGTCCCAAAGAAGAAATGTTTCAAAATAGATTGATCATTTTTTCCTAAATCTTTTCTAGCAGGGGTGCCAGGCATTCCCTGACTCCAGCTTCTCCCTGGAGAAGATCTGCTGCTTTTTCTCTGTCTTGTGTGATGTTAAACTGAGGAGCCTTGGGCTTTAGAATGTTGCTCAGACAGGGCAGGTGGCTTGGGGATGTTTCCTTTGGCTTTGAGAAATTGTGGCAAGCCTTTTTTTGCTGCTTTGTGGCACTTAAATGTGTATGTAGCTTACATATGTATCTAAGTATACAGTATGTACTGTATGTGAATATGTTTGCAAATATACAGTATACCTGGCTGACCACACTGATTTAATCTACCCCCAATGTTCATTATAGGTCCACTATTGTGTTCATTATTTATAAATATATATTTCTTACATATATTGTTTTTATTTTTCTCACACATTTTTTTTTTTTTTTCTCTTTTTAACAACTATCCACATCACATATTGGAGTTATAACTTTACATTGTTGTTGTGTAAAAGGTTTGAAATGCAATAAAAAAAAATTATGCGGTTACCTGCATGTTGTAACTGCAACTGTAGGCAGAATGAAACGTGAATTTTGAGTTTTGAGATTGCTACTGTTCTGAAAATTAAGAAAAAGTCCAAGTAGCGTAGATGAAACAAAAGTAGATACATACTGGCTGGATATGAGAGTCATGTTAATGCCTGTTGTAGGGAGTAAGTAAGTAAAATTTATTTATACAGTGCTTTTCACAGACAGGGTCACAAAGTGCTTTAAAAGTACATAGACAATAACAACATAATAGAAAAATAGTCTAAGAATACAACAAGTAAAAATACAACCGATGAAATTATCAATAAATAAAAGACAGAGGTTACCCAAAAGCTAGCCTGAACAAGTGAGTCTTCACTTGTCCCTTAAAGGTCCCATGGCATGACAATTTCACTTTATGAGGTTTTTTAACATTAATATGCGTTCCCCCAGCCTGCCTATGGTCCCCCAGTGGCTAGAAATGGCGATAGGTGTAAACCGAGCCCTGGGTAACCTGCTCTGCCTTTGAGAAAATGAAAGCTCAGATGGGCCGATCTGGAATCTTGCTCCTTATGAGGTCATAAGGAGCAAGGTTACCTCCCCTTTCTCTGCTTTGCCAGCCCAGAGAATTTGGCCCACCCATGAGAGAGAGAGAGACATCATGGCTTTCAAATGAGCAAAGTGGCAGTTGGTCAAGGCCACGCCCCCACCCTCCACCTTGCACCCCCCCCACCCCCCCTCTCTCCTCCTCAATAGCTACAGACACAGAAATGGCACATACTAAGGAAAGCTCATTGTGGGACTGGCTCTAGTGGCTGTAATAATTTTGGAAAGAGACTTCAGATACAGTATTAGGGGACCACTAAGGTCTATATAAAAGCATTCAAAGAACACCATGTCATGGGACCTTTAAAACAGTCCACATTCTCAGCAAACCTAATGCTGGTTGGCAGAGCAGTCCAGAGTCTGGGTGCCATAGCAGCAAAGGCTCTATCCCCACGTGTCTTCAGACGAGTGCGTGGCGTGGATAGCAGATTTTAGTTGATAGACCTGAGAGACCGGGAGGGGGTGTGTAGGTGAATTATGTTGGCAAGATAAGCAGGGGCCTGACCATGTAGAGCCCTTTAAGTTATGGTGAGAATTTTGAATTGGATCCTATGTTACAGGAAGCCAGTGAAGGGAGCAGAGTAGAGGGGGGATATGGGTGCGCCTGTTTGATCTAGTAAGTAACCAAGCAGCACATTTGTGCTGGTTTATACAGTGTTTGTACATGATTTTTTTGATTAAGAATGTGTTTCTTCTGTGAGATGGAGACGAAGAGGGCATTGTGAATTTTCTGTTTTTGGATTAAGCCCAGAACTACTCTACAACGCTCTTCCACACGGTTGTTCTTGACTATTCCTCCTATCTCTCAGTCTCTTTGGGAATTCTAATGAAGCTGTAAAAGACTGAGTGCTGCTCTTCAGCTTCCCCCCCCTGCTTTTACAGTACTTTCTAATTGTTTTCAAATTCTTTCTTATTTTGCTGCTGAGTTGCAGTTTTTGTCCTTAAACATTCAGTCAACCGTGTGGACTAAATGGACTCTGGCCCACACCCAATGCTACTTTCTCCTCTGTGACACATTGGAATGATTATAGCAGCGGGAAAGCCAAGCCACATGGGACAATCTATTGGTTGTAAACATGAATGCAAATTGTGGAAAGAGTCCTTCTCCACAATAGGATCTGTAAAGGGAAATTGTATGGACACGTTAATTAAATCCAGGTACCATCTTGTCCATATTTGGGATTAGTAAATGTACTTATATAGCGCTTTTCTAGTCTCAACAACTACTCAAAACACTTTAACATTGTACAGGAACCATTCACACACTGTGGCCGAGGCTGCCGTACAAGGTGCCACCTGCTCATCAGATAATCATTCACACACATTCACACTCCGATGCGCATCAGTGGCAACTCGGGGTTCAGTGTCTTGCCCAAGGACACTTTGACATGGGACTGCAGGGCCAAGGATCGAACCACCAACCTTCCGATTTGCATGCAAACTCTCTACCACTGAGCCACAGCCGCCCTTTAGTGAGCAACAACATGTTAACTCAGCCCAAAACCTTTCCAACACACATGCTATAAGTTTGCTGTTGTTATATTATTTATGCAAATTCACCTATTAGTTTTAACTTCAGCATGATATCCTACTCAGAATAAATAATAAATGAATCTTGGCTGTGAAAACCCTTCAGCATTCTGTCACAGAAGGATTGAGTGTTGCACCAAAAGGAGACGTACAGGTGCTGGATCTCTGCATCAGCACATCTGGGAAATTCTGAAATGAGTTATCGTGTAATTGTGGGAGTTCAAGCCTGCATGGAGGCTCAGAGACCTACAGAAAGATGTGTGCCAGCCAGCATACTCTCACAACATATAGCTTTCTGTGTTTTCTGTTCGATCTCTCAGGCTCCTTCTCTGTCATTCTCTCTCGCGAGTGCTTTTAATATTTCTCTCTCTGTCTCTCTCTCTCTCTGGCCATTTTTTATTTACCATCTTTGCTGAAAACTACAAATGAAAGTAATTTCATGGTCCCTAAGTGACTTTTATGATTCTATGATGATTTTACGTGTTTGATCTATGGCTCCATTCCTTTTAAAAATCAAGCAGTGCCTTTTTGGTATTCTAAGTTAATTCTACCTGGTGGATATTCTGCGAAAGCTTCATGTTGTTTGAGTTTTAGAAAAGAACAGCACATACTGTACATTCATACATACTCTGTTATGTCTGGACTTCTATTAATGCAATCTTATTTATTACTTATTTACTTGTATAACCTCAAAATCGTTTATTGTTATAGTGATTGGACAAACTGACATATTTTAAAGATGGAGTGTTTATTTTTACTCACTGAGGGGATAGAGGGGATGGCCCTTTCTTACGCAAACGTTTTAATTAATCACGCTAGCTGCGTGGCTCTCAGAATGACGATGTCGGTCTGTCTGTGCGCCACTTTGATCTCGACTGAAATATCTCAACAACGGTTGGCTTGTCATTCAAATTTTGCAGACATTCATGTTCATGTTTAGTGCTAATAAGCATGCTTACACGCTAAACTAAGAGGAGAACATGGTAAACATTAGCAGCTAAACAGTAGCATTGTTATAGTGAGCATGTTGACATTAGCATTTAGTTGAATCAGTGCTTAGTCTATATCCACGAGGTTCCACTTCCGGGATTGTTCAAGTGCCGCCGAAAATTCCGCCGAATGTCTTTTAATTTTGGCCGCATGTCCGTTACCTTCCGCTTTCTTTGTGTTGTCATTTTAAACAATGGCCGATTTCTGAAGACTATGGTTTACTGCTCCTCAGATCTCTGGAGGGTAAATCCAGACCGCTAGCTAGACTATCTGTCTAATCAGAGTTTTCTGTTGAACGACTAAAACAGGCATTGAGCGTACACGTGTTCCACCAAGACAAGTTCTTTCCCGAGGCTATTTTGCAGACGCGCCGTTGCTCTGTGTGGCGCTTAGCGCCCCCCAAGGCTATTATGATTGGTTTAAAGAAATGGCAATAAACCAGAGCACGTTTTTCTCCCATCCCGGAATGCTGTGTGGACTCAGTAGGACTCTCCTCCGCAGCACTGTGGACTCAGGTCTGTCAATGCGAGACTAATCGGTGCTTAAACCTGCAAGAACAGATTTTTTTTTTTCTCCACTCGGGGGCAGCAGAAAGAAGTTGTGAACACAACATTGACATATTGTTAGCGTAAAAGTTGGCAAACTTGTGAGCAAACAGTTGCTTATTTACACATTCAACAGTTACGTACACATCTGGCTCTTTAGCTGCTAAATGCTCCACTCTGTTCAGCAGCTAGTCGCTAACTTTGTCTGTCTGCCGTTTGGTGCTGAGCAGGTCGTTTACGGTGGGGTTTGGGAGCTTTTTCACTATAAACAGCTGTCTGCTGCGGCCGAAAAATGATGCTGTGAGAGCGGTGACAGGGCAGTGGGACTGAACCAAAACAGTAAAGTTGCAGCCAGACAGCTATACAATGAACCGAAACTTGCTTTCAATCTCCGCAAAACGTTATCTGATCTGCAGATTCGGGTGAGAATTCTGTAGGCGCATCACTACGAATGACCACTTTCACATTGTCACATTGTTTTTACGCTGTCACTTGATAGATTTAAATACAGCATTATGGCTGCGGTTTTGTTTCTAAGAGACTTACTCAGAATATCTTTAGACTACTTTTCATCTGTGAAAAAAGCCGACCGCTTTATTGTTGACGCTTGTTTCTGATCTTCGCCATCATCCCACGCCACAAGTCATCTTTTTACGCTTCCCGAGCTCCTCTTGTGCTTGTTACTAGCCAGTATAAACATAACCAAATGGCATGCTGTCACTGAGATGTGGTGCTCAACCGTAACGTGACACACCAGAGAGCTATTTTCAAAAAGTGGTTCAGAGAAAATATGCAATCAGAGCGATTTTCGACATCAAGCATCTGACATCCCTCTGACAGTGTATCTGCTTAGCTTTGGACCATAGTTCTGGCTTTGTGCATCTCATTCATGCATGTTCTGTAGGAGCTTACCGCCTCTCTAAACCCTGCAATACAATGGCTCTGATCTCCCAAATGCACAGTAATGACTGGGAATCCATGCTAGACAGGACTAATCTAGTTTGGATACTGGCTACATGAGCAGCATGGAGCATAAAGCAATTCCCTCCAACCCACATTTTACTCCTCTCTGTAGAGCTTGAATCAGCATCTTGTCACAGCAAATTTGCAGTAGTGGTCACACAGTCTAGTTGGCCCTCGCAGTACAAATAAATACGGGAAACGAAAGACCAGAAATAAGGAACACACTATTTTTCAAACCATTACTGTGGTTACACTCAATAAATATCTCCTATGAAATGTTAAGGGTTTTGAGTCGACTTTGGTTTTCCATTGTCATTATGTCCTTATTGTTTGGTCTGCCTGGCGTTTTTTTGCCTTTCCCGAAATATGACTTCAGTTTGTATTGAATACTAATGAAGATGAATTTTTTTTTTCCTGGGCTTTTCAGTTACTTCAATGAATCGCGATGCGTGTCCTTGATGCGACTGTGTGACCCGGCAAATTTTTACTTCAAAAAATTATCCGAAAACAAAATGGCATGGGCATTTTCCTTACCACTTTGAGTCAACGGGTCGAGTTGGTGGGTGAGTTGAACCTCAAGAGGGCAAACTGTCGTGAATTTTGGAAAATATAGTGAGCTGTTGTGTTGCTTTTCCATACATTTTATCTCCTCGAATTTCAGTAACCGCTGAGAACTTGGCAAAGTGGAGGATTTTCCATTGATTAGCTGTTTATGTTACTTGCCTCAGGCCCTCCGTCATCTTCCTCCTGCCTACCTATAACACGCTTCTCCATTTAAACTCAACCAGAAGTTCAGATTTCATCCCCCTGCAGAAACACCCTCCGGTTGACTGAATGAGATATTTTTTCCTTTGCCGTTTTGAATCTATAGATGCCTGATTGCCGCTGATGACAAAATAAATGTACTCTGATTATGGTACTGGGAGAGGTAGACCCTTTCTGACCCCTAAAAAAAGGATAATCTGGCATCATCATGAAAAGAAGACCTTTTGTTACATGACTGGGACATCTATAGTAAGTGTGTTTAAGGTGAGACGGGGTGAGACGAGCTTGGAATGTTGAGTGAAGGTTTCAAAAGAAACGGATCCCGTGTTGGTTCAATGATTATGGTTAATAAAAGCTGACCAAGAGAGCATGAGCTGGCGTGTTTTTTACGACATTTTGGTCGGAAACTTCCTTGCTCTGATTTATTTGCATTCGCCACGCACATTTAAATTCCAACTGTTTTTTTTTTTTTTTTTTTTTTTTTACAATACGCCTTTGGAACTCACCAGTAGTAGTTAAAAAAAGAGAACATATTGCTCTTTTTCACATTCAGCACAGAAACTAAACCTGTCAGTGGCTTTTATTCAGACTTTCTCCTACCTCCTTTGTGGTCTTGAACATAACTCCCTCACCGCTGGAAACCGCATGTCTTTAATTCTCTTATCTTTAATGTTTCACAGTCAGTAAAAGTCTAGTTTTTTTTTTTATCTACAGTAGATTCCTGCTCATCACTGGCCTTTTTTCCAGGGCTTTGCTGTTTCTGAGGCAGATCCTCTCCCATCTTTGCGCTCTGTCTCTCCGCCAGCCAGACCAGCTTACTCTGTGGGTTTTCTGGTGGGTTCACACGGGTTAAAAGCTTTGATCATGAGCAGTGCGAGGCAGGTCCGCTCCGGGGTTTGAATCCATGACCTTTCGCCACACGCTGCCCACAATCCGGCAGTTGTCCTCTTGCCTTTAAGTAAGCTATGTACTGCACCTACACAGTCATTTATAGAGGGTTATCTATCCTAAAGTAATGACAGCACTGTTGCAGCTTATCTTAGCTACATGACAAATTGAGGAATGTGATTGTATTGCATGTGCCTTGAGATGACTCAAGATTTGTCAGAACCTCCCTTCATAGATAGTCAAAAAATAAAGATCAAAAAGAGACAATTCTTTGGTGTTCATTATACAGCTGGGCAATATATCGATATTATATCAATATCGTGATATGAGACTAGATATCGACTTAGATTTTGAATATCGTAATATTGTCTTTTCCTGGTTTTAAAGGCTGCATTACAGTAAGTGATTTCATTATTTTCTGAACTTATTATATGAACTGTTCTATTATTTGCCTTTACCCACTTAGTCATTATATCCACATTACTGATGATTATTTATCAAAAATCTCATTGTGTAAATATTTTGTGAAAACACCAATAGTCAACACTTACAATATTGTTAAAATAAATAAAAGTAAAATATCGTGATATTTGATTTTCTCCATATCGCCCAGCCCTAGTTCAGTAACGCACCGGTCACCTTTCAGCTTTACATTCATCAAAACTCAAGTGTAAATTATTTAAATGAATAGTTACTCTGTGTTAGTGTTAGATGATTAGATTGGAATTGGAAATTGATATATTTGAAACAGGGACAATGCACAAATAAACATTAAACTTGTTAAACAAGAGAATATGTCTTGGGCCAGGTTATAGCAACAATTGCTAATTTCCACCTGTAGTCCCTGGGCAGGTACAACAAATTTAAAAAAACAAAACAAATTACAATTTTAAATAGAAATATCACAAAACTATATATAAATGACATGATATACAGATTGATACTACTCTCATATCTGTATGGAAAATATGAAGCTAGCCGATTAGTTTAGCTTAGCACAAAAACTGGAAACGGGGATAACAGCTGGAGAGTGTTTTGTCACTCTGAGGTTGCCAGGCAACCAGCAGAGACTCCGGGAAGTGACCTCGCCAAGCCAAGAAATAACCAGGCCCCCAGGAAGTGCCCCTGCCTTGGAAGCAAATTGAACATAACTGCCAAAAGGTAGAATTACAACTCCCAGGCCCAAAAATATTATTTATTACGGAAGACATGTCTGTAAATCAGTGGATACATTTTTTGAGCATCACAACCACCGCAAAATGACTCGTTTTACAATCAGAATTTGATTCATATGGTCTGATAACATTTGGAAAGTCTACAAGAAGCGCACGATTAAATAATTGAATCCCGATTCAAGTTAGCAGAACGCTAAACCGGAAGTAGCTGGTTGGCCGGCCGAGGTCTCTAGTATCATGATATTTTTGACCAAATACCTCGATATCGATACCACAACGATATTGTAGTGTTGACTATTGTAGGTGCTTTCACAAAATATTTACACAATGAGATTTTTGATAAATAATCATCAGTAATGTGGATATAATGACTAAGTGGGTAAAGGCAAATAATAGAACAGTTACAACAGTCTGGTATGTTCAGAAAATGACATCACTTTACTGTAATGCAGCCTTTAAAACCAGGAAAAGACAACACTTATGCCATATTACGATATTACGATATCCAAAATCTAAGACGATATCTAGTCTCATCTCACAATATCAATATAATATCGATACATTGCCCAGCTCTAGTCTCTTGTGTGCAAAGTAGTACCGATCATCCATGCCACTGAACAACTCTCATAGGGATGAACGGGGCTCCGCCTCGAACGCTGTATTCTGTTCTTATTATACATCCATTTAAATAATCCCAGAGGACCACTTGTTATTACTCTTCAGTTTTTGTACAGGTGAAATAATGTGCTTTAGAGGTGTTGGTCGGTGGATTTTGTTACTTTCAGACTGAGTCAGGCTAGCTGTTTCCCCCTGTTCCCAGTCTTTGTGTTAAGCTAAGCTAACTGGCTGCTGGCTCTTTAGCTTCATATCTATCTATCTCCTCTCAGCTAACAGATAAGTGCATTTTCCAGTCTGTAAATTTAACCAGATGTTTAGCCAGAAAACAATTACCCAATTTATTTCTGTTATTGTAGCATGACTGGCTATGAAATTGAGCTAAACAAAATGCAACAGCTTACACATTCTGTGTGTGAGATCAAATTGTCAGGCATCCGCCTAATCACATTTTGAAAACATGAGCCAGCTGGTGGTTATCCATAACACGTTGTAAAGATGTGCAATAGTCAGGCTCTTATCATGTCTTGCCTGTTAACAATCAGGTTTTTACAACCAACGGCTCTTAACTGTCTCAGAGAAGGCGATCACAACAGCTGCGGCTGATAAGAAGGAAAAAGATAGGTGGGGGATTTGTGGTTCATCAACCACAAGCTCAATTAGTTGGTCCAACGGTCACGGAACAAGGACACAGTGTATACCCATCCATCAAACGTTTCGAAAGATTTCTGTAGACTTTTTAAGGGGATCCGGTGCTCTTACCGAATTTAAGCTTTATGTATATGTGTGTGTGTGTGGGGTTTGAATGTGGTTATACTCTCTGATTGGTACCCTGAGCTCATTTTCACTTCCATTACAAGTCTATCAATGTGAGACAGGAACATGATGAAAGGCCCTCTACAGACAATTGATCTCAGTAATGATGAAGAGGAGGGGATAGGTCGGACATGCCACTTCTTCTTTTATAGGATTTTCTCTGAGGTGCTCGCTGGAGTGTGAGCCAGACACGGCGTTGCAGTTTGATGGGCTAGTTAGATGTGTCGTGTGATGGATTGTTCTTAAAATGCTTTTGAAAAATGGTACGGTGTGCATCAGCCAATTATGCAAAAAAGCCAGTGTGTACCCAGAGAATGGAGTACTTTCTCCAAGCTAATTAATTACATTTCTCGCTGAGCTCTCTCTGCTTTAGTTTGCCACAAACCTTTCACAACCCTAGCGGATGTTAAAAAAAAAAAAAAAAAAAAAAAGTTTTCTTCTCAGTCAATTCAACCTAATCAAAGTGTATAGGCAAAAAAAAAGGCAGGCACAGGCACCAATGGGGATTCCGTAATTGGCCTGTTTTGCATTTCATCTCCAAGGATATTTTATTCACATGCCTGGCTTATAAAAGCTAAATTGTTTCAATTTTAAATTGATTGCGCCTGAAACACAAAAGAGAAGGAAGAAAAAAACCACTGCCCTCATGCCTCCTACGGGGTTGTGCTAAAGCACTTATTTCAAACTAAACTGGATTATAGACAAAAGACACAAAGCTGGAATGCCTTGGTTTTCCTGCATAATAGAGCTATAGCACCTGGGGAGCCCTTGCCTGGCTGGTAATTGAACTTATGCCTTTGAATGGTAGACCGTTTAACCGCAGGCATATTAGGGATGATGTACATGTTTGTTTATTCAAGAGATAATAAACTTGGGGTTCATGTTGTCCTCCCAGTAATGTGTCCTCCAGATCATCCCTAGAGCGCTTCCTGTTTGCTTGCTGCCTCTATACTTCTTTGCTTTCACATTTATTTTCATTAATAAAGTCCGAGCAGTTGGAAAAGTAGGACAAGAGGAGGAGCAGTGGGGTTACAAATGTATGCTAACGTGCAGTCCAAGGGTTCTCAATACTAGCCCAAAGACTATTCTGCATAGAAAAACGGGGAAATCTCAATGTGCAAGTACAGCACAAGAACGTAAAAGAAACACCGCCTCAGTCCTCGGCGTCGACATATGGATGTGGTTAAGGTGCTGGTGTCTGAGCGGGTGCTGCATCTGGGAAGAGTCAGGATGACATATCGGTTTGTCACGGGGGCCAGGTATGAGTATGTATGGGAGCCGTGCCAGGTTGTTGTCAGCACTTTCAGAGGGGTATAGACAAAAAATGAAACACCTATGGGCGGTGGTCTCACTACATCAGTAACAAAGCTGCTTTGCGGAATCAAAGGTACTGCCCATCAGCCGTAAACGGAACCGAAATTAGCTCAGAGAAGATCTGGGTGTTGTCTGGTTGGCATAGTGCCCCATGCATATCTCACCCGAATTTTGAATGTCCTGTTCGCTCTAAAAATAGAAAAAAATCTTTTCTTCCAGTCCCTCCTTTGCAGTTCTCTTAGTTAACTTTGAGGTGGTGTCTCATCTCGTAAGCCCGCGCTAGGGCCACAGAGGCGACTCGAGAGCTTGTAGAAGAGCCTCGTAAATCCAAGCTGGATCTCCCTGAGTGATTGAGAAGTATTAACACTGCTCAGCAAACCTCTCTGGCAAAGTATGCACAAAGTACAGCCCCTGGGCCTCAAAGACCACTTCAGCCTACTTCATCTCTTTGTAGAGTTCTTGCTCACCTGCTTAGATTGAGAAGTGGCCACAGGACCTCGGTTTCTCTGCTCCAGTGGTCTTAGGGATTGACTCAAAGTGCACATTGAATCCTGCTGTGTGAGATTTACAGAGGATGATCTCAATCCATCCATCCATCCATCCCACGAGTTCATATGAAGTTCAGATGACAGATTTTTAGTGTGGGCTATAGGAGGGAGTGGTAGTACTGTATGAAGGGCTGGTATTTTTGAATGCCACTGATATTCTTGTAGAGTTGTTACAATATATATTTGATGAGCATATTTTTCAATTAGTTCATCCATAACCAAACAATTGTAGCAGTTTGGAACTTTTTATTGTTTTATCAAAGTACAATGTTAATTTAGAACTCATATATGAATGGTATAAAATCAAGATGACAGCGTCTTGTAAAGTATTCACAGAGTTTGACATTTTGGTAAATACGCTTCTTGCAGAGAGTTGGATAAGAATATTCTCTCTCAAGTCTGTACGATAAATGTGAAGCTACAGCTAGCAGCCGGTAGCTTAGATTAGCAAAGAGAGTGAAAACAGGGAAACAGCTAGCTTGGCTCTGTATTAAGGTAACTAAATCTACCTACCAACATCTCTAAAGCTCACAAATGAACACATTATATATTGTTTGTTTACTCTGTGCAAAACCCAATGTACAAAAATGTCATGTTGTGGTTTTACAGGGGGTTCAATGCCAGACTTTATGCTAATTCTTTATGCTAAAGTAAGCTAACCAGCTGCTAGTTGTAAGCCTTATTTGTCGTACAGACATCTAATTTTCGGCAAGAATGGGTCGTGTTGAACTATTCTTTTGAGTTGTATGAAAGGATCTATGTCATCTAGACTTTATGGATGTGTTTGTTTGTTTTAAGCATGCCTCAGTGGTTAGTCCCACAGTCAGCAGGAAAACAGATGATGCGTTCCTGTTGTGTCACTGAGGGCTAATCATCATAATACATAGGCATGGTATTATTCTTTATTCGTGGGGCTTATTTATTTTTATATATTACATTTTTTTACTAAAGCAATTTTTTGCTTCATGACCCATGTGCTTCCTGTTCCAGCTTTTCACTCTCACATTGAATTTTCACATGACAAAACCCCACTTTGCTGCCATTTTTGGAACCTTGCACTATGTTATCAGTTGTATCTGTATATACCGACGGATGTTAGTACTTTTCCTGTTTTTATTTTTAATGACATTGAGATCATTATGATTGTTTGGCATAGACTCCATTGTTTTGTATTCAGTTGCCTAGCTGTGGTCTTTTGTTTTTATGTTCTAGCATCTGTTGTCACAGTGGGTTTCCAGCTAAAGTAGATTAATTATGGCTGACTGATTGAAATGGTTCACCCATCAGGTCCCTGTACTGAGCCTCGATTTAACTCTTAATTTAGTGTTACTGTGTTAAACACCATCTGATAATAGCCTTCTACTGTATATATTCTTACTATATAAAATATATTGCCTTTCTTCCCCTGAACTTTATGGGAAGCTGACTGTAACACCTTTGACAATGGCTCAAGTTAATGAGAAATGGTGATGTGGATTGAAATGATGACCTTTTGTTGCCAGGCAACTGAATAACTTCTTCAGCGGGGGCTTATCATCATAAAACCCTGCACCACAGGTCGTTGTCAGGTCTCCGCCAAAGGTTTTGACAGAGTTGACCTTATACAAGTAACAAGGTTTTTTTCTTCTTGCGTGTTTGTGTTTTTTTTCAAAAACTACTATGAAAATTGTATGCCAATATTCAGCTCCACCGTGTTGGAGTTAAGCCACACAAGTGCACTTGGTGCTCCACTGATTTCTTGAGTGTGGTTGGATTGAATTTCTTTGGCTGCAAAAACAAGGAACTATTAAGAAGTGTTCTTCTTTCAGTCTTCAGCATACACACTAAACCTATAAACGTGTTGTGTTTGATTGCACTGTATTTTCAGGCTGTCGTGGTGTTGTCATAGTGTTGTCTCCTGTCTCTCCAGTCTCATTTCCTGTTGCCTGAGTGTTGGGCTGCAGCTCGTTGTATTAGCAGTGATCATTAGCAGACAACAACGCTTTCCCCCTGCAGTCAGATGAGGTTACTGAAGCCTCTTTTCACAGATACAGTCTGTGAATAACAATGGACCGGCGAGGAAAGCAATAGTACACCCCCAAAGCAGTGGTGGTATGAAGTTTATGACCACAGATGAGACATGTTTGTGCCCTTTGGTACAGTATGTGGGGATGAAGAAAGATCACTTCCACTGGAATAAAAGTAATGTGAGGTTAGCCTATGCTGCCTTGGGTTTAGATTTAAATAATGAAGAGGAATTAATCTGAGAAAACATCTCGGACCATGATGCCCCGGAGATTTAGATTCAGACAGCTCAGGCTGATGGAACAATCCGTTGCTGCAGAGTTCATGTACTGATAATCACTGAATTATTAACTATTTTTGATGGGTTTTTGAGGCCCATAACATGTTAATACTGCAGGACATGAGGGGACGTTGCTGTTTATGCTCCAGCTGCTGCTTTGAGAAAAAGCTCTACATTGTTCTAAGTTGATTTCCAACACGAGCACAATAAGAAAGGTCAGTTGGTCCGAACATTGGAATATGCTTGAGGGGAAATATGTCCAGTCATTTTTCAATGCTCTGCCAGCAAAAGACTTTGTGCATGAATGGAAAGTTCTGATGTAAGGTCCCCTTCATTTATAAACAATCAATGAATTGACTCAGTGTGAATGTTCTGGTTTTAATAAAAGTTAGTGTGCCATGTTTTTTCTTCTTGGTTAGCTTAACAATTGGTTCAAAGAGTCAATAACAATAAAGAAAAAGATGACACTGAACTGATTTGTTTGCTTCTCAAGTTTCCTAAAAGCTCACAAAACTTCAAAAAAAGAAAAAAATCAAAGAGTCTCTACTTAATCAACACTCATATTTTCCCTTGGACACTCGCTTTGTTAAAGATGGCATTATCCAGCTGTGCTGTCGTGACCATGTAGTAACCATTTTATTCTTGAGAGTTGAAGTCATGTAAGATGTGGGCATTCCTTTGATCAATTTTTCAATCCGTAGCCCAGGGCAGAGTAAAAGTAAAGGTACAAGAGTCATAAATATTACAACCACCCAGAAATCTAGGTTTGATTTGATGCTCTCATATGTGCAAAATCTTTTCTCCAGCAGTCGTTCCTTTCCTTTCCAGTGGACCGAGGGTTTGATCGCTGTTTCTGTGTTTTCTTTGTCCTTCAGAGAAAGAACGTCCACCTGCTGCTGAATGTGTTCCTGCTGGCAGCCTGGGGAGCCGTCCTGTTGGCCTGCCGCTTCTACTGGATGGGCAACAAACCCCCCAACTTCTCCAACTCCGACAACCCGGCGGCCGACTCGCCCTCGCTCCTCACAAGGATGCTAACCTTTTCCCACCTGCCTGCGGTCAACTTTTGGCTTCTCCTTTGCCCGGACACGCTCAGCTTTGATTGGTCAATGGACGCCCTGCCTTTGATCAGGAGCCTTGCGGATTGGAGGAACCTTCACACAGCAGTCTTCTACCTTGGATTGCTCTTGCTGGCTTGGTTCAGCCTGTGGACGCACCAGACGGCTAAGGGCAAGGAGACCAATGGCAAAGTGCATCCTTACACCAATGGCAGAAACGGGAACAGTAATGGACACAGTTACCCGTATAACAATCATGAACATAAGAACAATTCCCACACAGACGCTCACATTAATAATGCACAGAATGGTGCCAATAAGCACTATGAGAGCAGGACTCCACTGCCCACCACTGAAAATATCGTGGTGTTCTCTCTAGGCCTGTTGGCTATCCCTTTTCTCCCTGCCACAAACTTGTTTTTTTATGTCGGTTTTGTGATAGCAGAGAGAGTATTATATATTCCCAGCATGGGCTTTTGCCTTCTGGTGGCAGTGGGGATGAGATCTCTGTACGTCCGTCTGCGACGCAGGTCCTCCAGGGCGATGTTGGTGTACTGCAGCGCTGCCGTAGTTCTTCTTTTCAGTGTCAAAACTGTTTTAAGGAACCGGGACTGGCAGAATGAGGAGATGCTCTACAAGTCAGGGATTTATGTCAATCCTGCTAAAGGTAAGGCCCTTTCATTCAAATCGTCATGCGACTGCTCTAACATGTGCACATACACACTTTTATACACATTCCCACACCAAAAACCTCTTTCGCCCTTCATGGTTTTGTTGTCTGAACAGTGAGTGAGTTAGACCCAGTTTTCACATTTGATGTGTGCCGTCTCTCGACTGCCGCCCTGAATAATTCAAAGTGAAGCTGCTTCAAAATGTCTTCTCTTCGTCATTCAGCCTTACCACAGAATATAAAAGTGCTCACGAGTTCAAAATGCAGAATGAGACTGGTGTGATACTCAAGGTAAAATGTATTCTTAAAAAAAAAAAAAAATAATACTTGATTTTACTGTTGTTCCAAGGAATGCAACAGAGTTGTACTTGTTTATCACACATTTTCTTATACCCAGCATGCAATCTGTTTAATGGCGCCAGATGTCCTGTCTCACTTGGAAGGGCAGCATCGCCCGTCTCTGATTGGCACCTGTATCAGCAGATAAAATATTCAAAAGCCTTCCCATTCAAGGTCATCAGACACAGATTCCTATCCAAGGCAAAGTTCTGGGAGCTGCTGAGGAGGGGAGCAGGCAGGATACTCGCAAGGCAACAGCGGGACACGTTGTGTTAGCTAATTTCCCTTTCAGATTCGGAGCGGATCTGAGGCGTGACAGCTGTTTGTTTTGGCAGGCCATCAGGCCGAACAGAGCAGCAGCAATGTCCCCGAATCCCATTCATTATAGCTAATATGAGATTTGAACAGAACCCAATGTCAAACGCAGACGCACTCGTTGGATCGTTTGAACTGTGAAATTTTAGGTCGCACAACGCAAGTCTCTTTCTGCAAAAGGTACTTCATAAATTCATCCGTGCATAACTGGGAGCACAGTTGAATGAAGGACGCCGGGGTTGTTTTTCAGCTTGCCTCTGTTTTATACTGAATATTCTTTTGGGATTCCATAGATGTTATGATTTTCAACAACTAAACACTGTAAATACATTGCCTGCATATTTGAGCACTTTACACATGCAACAAAAGCAGCATGAGCCAGGAGTTTATCTTCCTTTTCAATATGACTTGCAGATGCAAGAAGAAACAGAATACAACACCATAGATGCACAATGACTATATTAGGCCTGTCTGTGTATTTTTACTGTATGACAGTTTAGTTTGAGACATTCATTCTGTTGAATCATAATTATTGTGAAGTTTGTGTAGACATAAAAAGAAAAGAAAATTATCACAGAGGAAGCTTTTTAACTAACTAACTAATGATTTATGGAGTAGCACTTCTTCCCACTCCTCTTCGGACAAATCAAAAAAAAAAAAAAAAAAGACCAAGTTTGTTATTCATGTATCTCTATGCTTTCTATTTTGTGTAATATACTTTTCTGTGTTTGAAATAAATATCAGTCAATCAATCAATCAGACTATAAAAGAAACTTAAAAACGGATCTATCGTTATTGGCTCCTATTTTACTTCCAATTAATATCGTTTTGCTCCATCGCCCACCCTTCTACATTAATTTTCACTCTCCACAGTCTTTGCACAACATCTACCGAACCTCTTAGCAACTTTATTTCACCTGTCAGTTGCTGCACTCTGCCTTTCAACACTAATGCCATTAGCTGTGCAATAGCACTGTGGTGGTCTTCTTTTCATTTTGTCAGAAATAGCTGGTGCTTTTGGCACAAACCTCCCCCGCTGCGTCATCTCTCTTTACCCATAATGTCTTTCTCTTTAGAGCTTAAAAAAAAAAACGGAACCCGTGTCAGTAAGGGTTCTGACAATAACAAAAGAAAATGATTACTTCCCACAGAAAAGTCCTCTCCTGCTGCTGTAATCTAGGAGTTTTTAAAGATTCTCCAAAAAAAACGTTATTAAAGAAGGTTGCCACAAATGTTCCTTTTTTTTCTGTTTGATTAACCTTTTCTTTTGTGAACGGTCAGCTTGGGGCAACCTTGGAAATGTCCTGAAGAGCCAGGGCGAGATGGAGGAAGCTGAACAGGCGTACAGAAATGCCCTGTATTACCGCAGCAACATGGCTGACATGCTCTATAACCTGTGAGTTTGTTTTATCATTCTTTTGTGTTATTTATATTTTCTTATTCCTAATGCTCAAGTTCATTTGCTTTTGAGGAATCTGTTGGTCTGGTAACACTTTATAATAACCATCATTAATAAGGGGGAAATTCCTACTTAATTAAACTTTAGTTAAATAGTTATTTTACTGTTACATAACAATGAAATGATGATTTATAATGTTTACTAATTATAAATAATGTTATAATTTACGTTATTTTATCATTAGTAGTATAAAATAATTACTTTATAATAATACGTTTATAATTAGAAAACATCTCTTTAGATAGATAGTTAATACTTTGCCCATGGTTAATAAACATCTATGAACGTGATTTGGATAGCTGTTATAAAGCTGCAACAAGTGCTTACAATATTTAGTAAATGAATAATAATTGATTTATAAAGCATCAAGTAACATTCATTTGGCCCCATTATATATTTTTGTAGTGACCAATAAGAGATCATTATTGACTATTTGTGCACTCAGTGCAATAGCTATTTAAATAATGCTTATAGATACTTAACAGATTAATTATTAAATTATTATTAGTTGCAACTTTATAATAGCTACCCAAATCATTTTTATTGACAGTTTACAAACGGTTTCTTAAAGGCTTACAAATCATTTGGTCATCATTAACAAATACTTAATATAACATATATAAAAAAAATGTGAGGTGTGCAACAATAAACTGTTAAAATAACATAGATTATAGCATTACTGATAATTTACTAAACATTATAAATCATCATTTCATTGTTTGTTAACAGTATAATAACTATTAACTTAAGTTTAATCTACTATCAATTTACTTTTTATTAGTGGTGCACGATATATCGGCCGCCGATATAATATCGGCCGATATGGTCATTTTTTTACACATCGGTATCATTCCGATGTCAAAATAGGGCCGATGAATAGAGCCGATGTGAATCATTCCTGTGTGTTTGACGTGTGTAGGCTTAGATGTGATTGTGTGAGAATTTAGATTTAAATCTGACCTGTGGAGGGCAGTAATACGCTTAACAGCGTCTATACTGCTGAAATCAGAAGAAGAAGAAGAAGAAGAAGAAAAAGTGTGGGCGGGGATGTTGGTTTTTGCAGACGGAATCTGCGGCGAAGTGGGACACTGGAAACTTTAGTAGACCACCGGCTCTCGGTGGGCGGGGGAGAGATGAATGTTCGGAAGTAAGAGGTTGCTGTTCGGTTGCTGCGGCCCGCCGTACAGGTTAGTTTGACCAGCGGGCAGCAGCGGCGGCCGGAGTGGGCAGCAGCAGCGGCCGCCGGAGTGGGGCATTCTGGGATTTGGTGTCTTTCATCCATATGAGCAAAAACGCATTTTAAGGCTTATCTCGGCCTAGAAGGCACCAATTTCTATAATTTCAAGGGTTAGGCCTAACCTTTAAGTACTTGGCAGTTACTGTACTTCCAGTTCAGACTGCAAAAGCCAGTGTCTGTTCAGTCCAGTTTTTTCGGGCTCCATTTTCACATTTTACCTCTTTCAATACTTTTGGCTTTGGCCATTTAAGGCCTACTACTGTACTTTAAAGTTTTGAACTGTTGTACAATGTTCACAGAATACAGTGACTTGGTCTCAAGTGAGTTAGATGTTTATTGTGAATACTCAGGGTTGGCTTATTCATAGTGTGAATTCAGGACACACTTGTATCCTTTTAAAAATTTATTTTTATATAAATAATTAGATTTTCTTCTGAAAATCTGATGACAGTCATATTTTGCACACAGGTAAAGGTGCCCAATATCAGTGATTTCTGAAAATAAATCACAAAAGTAAAAAAAATGCCTTTTGGAAAATAGTTCCTTATTTGATTATCATAAAAAATGTGTTCTATACATAGATGTCAACATTGGTAAATATCGGTATCGGCCATAACAGCAATATTAATATCGGTTATCGGTATCGGCCACAATTTTCAAATCGGTGCATCACTACTTTTTATTAGTGACGGTTGTTATGAAGTGTTACCGTTGATCCTATAGTGTGCCTCTAAGGCTTTCCTACTTGATTTTCTTTTCAGTGTGTCTCCGCTCACAGCTGCTTCAATGACTTAGGAGTGTGTGCAGCAAAATGAATGAGTTCTCCTCTTACAGTACATGCGTGTGTCCATTGATCAAAGATGTTCTCTCAGAGGAAGTGCCGTCCTGTCTTGTTTTCCCCAGAGGGCTGTCTGTCTGAGTTATTAATGTTGCTGTTTTAGCCTGGGGGAGGGGGGGGGGGGGGGGGGACACACAAACCATCCACAGCCAACACTCAATGTGTGCTCAAATGTCTGTGGTTTGCTAACATCT